>NC_064598.1:102600471-102883511 GCF_943734845.2 Anopheles funestus | reverse complement strand
CACAGGGGAGTGGGCGGGGCTATGGGGCTTCATACAGGTGTAGGAGGGTGTAACATGGCGTCACAGGGGAGTGGGCGGGGGCTATGGGGGTTCATACAGGTGTAGAAGGGTGTAACATGGCGTCACAGGGGAGTGGGCGGGGCTACTGGGGTTCATACAGGTGTAGAAGGGTGTAACATGGCGTCACTGGGGAGTGGGCGGGGCTATGGGGCTTCATACAGGTGTAGAAGGGTGTAACATGGCGTCACTGGGGAGTGGGCGGGGCTATGGGGCTTCATACAGGTGTAGAAGGGTGTAACATGGCGTCACTGGGGAGTGGGCGGGGCTATGGGGGTTCATACAGGTGTAGAAGGGTGTAACATGGCGTCACAGGGGAGTGGGCGGGGCTACTGGGGTTCATACAGGTGTAGAAGGGTGTAACATGGCGTCACTGGGGAGTGGGCGGGGCTATGGGGCTTCATACAGGTGTAGAAGGGTGTAACATGGCGTCACTGGGGAGTGGGCGGGGCTATGGGGGTTCATACAGGTGTAGAAGGGTGTAACATGGCGTCACAGGGGAGTGGGCGGGGCTACTGGGGTTCATACAGGTGTAGAAGGGTGTAACATGGCGTCACTGGGGAGTGGGCGGGGCTATGGGGCTTCATACAGGTGTAGAAGGGTGTAACATGGCGTCACAGGGGAGTGGGCGGGGCTACAGGGCTTCATACAGGTGTAGAAGGGTGTAACATGGCGTCACTGGGGAGTGGGCGGGGCTATGGGGCTTCATACAGGTGTAGAAGGGTGTAACATGGCGTCACTGGGGAGTGGGCGGGGCTATGGGGCTTCATACAGGTGTAGAAGGGTGTAACATGGCGTCACAGGGGAGTGGGCGGGGCTACAGGGGTTCATACAGGTGTAGAAGGGTGTAACATGGCGTCACAGGGGAGTGGGCGGGGCTATGGGGCTTCATACAGGTGTAGGAGGGTGTAACATGGCGTCACAGGGGAGTGGGCGGGGCTATGGGGGTTCATACAGGTGTAGAAGGGTGTAACATGGCGTCACAGGGGAGTGGGCGGGGCTACTGGGGTTCATACAGGTGTAGAAGGGTGTAACATGGCGTCACTGGGGAGTGGGCGGGGCTATGGGGCTTCATACAGGTGTAGAAGGGTGTAACATGGCGTCACAGGGGAGTGGGCGGGGCTACTGGGGTTCATACAGGTGTAGAAGGGTGTAACATGGCGTCACTGGGGAGTGGGCGGGGCTATGGGGGTTCATACAGGTGTAGGAGGGTGTAACATGGCGTCACAGGGGAGTGGGCGGGGCGATGGGGCTTCATACAGGTGTAGAAGGGTGTAACATGGCGTCACAGGGGAGTGGGCGGGGCTATGGGGGTTCATACAGGTGTAGGAGGGTGTAACATGGCGTCACAGGGGAGTGGGCGGGGCTATGGGGCTTCATACAGGTGTAGAAGGGTGTAACATGGCGTCACAGGGGAGTGGGCGGGGCTACTGGGGTTCATACAGGTGTAGAAGGGTGTAACATGGCGTCACTGGGGAGTGGGCGGGGCTACAGGGCTTCATACAGGTGTAGAAGGGTGTAACATGGCGTCACTGGGGAGTGGGCGGGGCTATGGGGGTTCATACAGGTGTAGAAGGGTGTAACATGGCGTCACAGGGGAGTGGGCGGGGCTACTGGGGTTCATACAGGTGTAGAAGGGTGTAACATGGCGTCACAGGGGAGTGGGCGGGGCTACTGGGCTTCATACAGGTGTAGAAGGGTGTAACATGGCGTCACAGGGGAGTGGGCGGGGCTACTGGGGTTCATACAGGTGTAGAAGGGTGTAACATGGCGTCACTGGGGAGTGGGCGGGGCTATGGGGCTTCATACAGGTGTAGAAGGGTGTAACATGGCGTCACAGGGGAGTGGGCGGGGCTACAGGGGTTCATACAGGTGTAGAAGGGTGTAACATGGCGTCACAGGGGAGTGGGCGGGGCTATGGGGCTTCATACAGGTGTAGAAGGGTGTAACATGGCGTCACTGGGGAGTGGGCGGGGCTATGGGGCTTCATACAGGTGTAGAAGGGTGTAACATGGCGTCACTGGGGAGTGGGCGGGGCTATGGGGGTTCATACAGGTGTAGAAGGGTGTAACATGGCGTCACAGGGGAGTGGGCGGGGCTACTGGGGTTCATACAGGTGTAGAAGGGTGTAACATGGCGTCACTGGGGAGTGGGCGGGGCTATGGGGCTTCATACAGGTGTAGAAGGGTGTAACATGGCGTCACTGGGGAGTGGGCGGGGCTATGGGGCTTCATACAGGTGTAGAAGGGTGTAACATGGCGTCACAGGGGAGTGGGCGGGGCTACTGGGGTTCATACAGGTGTAGAAGGGTGTAACATGGCGTCACTGGGGAGTGGGCGGGGCTACAGGGCTTCATACAGGTGTAGAAGGGTGTAACATGGCGTCACTGGGGAGTGGGCGGGGCTATGGGGGTTCATACAGGTGTAGAAGGGTGTAACATGGCGTCACAGGGGAGTGGGCGGGGCTACTGGGGTTCATACAGGTGTAGAAGGGTGTAACATGGCGTCACAGGGGAGTGGGCGGGGCTACTGGGCTTCATACAGGTGTAGAAGGGTGTAACATGGCGTCACTGGGGAGTGGGCGGGGCTACAGGGCTTCATACAGGTGTAGAAGGGTGTAACATGGCGTCACTGGGGAGTGGGCGGGGCTATGGGGGTTCATACAGGTGTAGAAGGGTGTAACATGGCGTCACAGGGGAGTGGGCGGGGCTACTGGGGTTCATACAGGTGTAGAAGGGTGTAACATGGCGTCACAGGGGAGTGGGCGGGGCTACTGGGCTTCATACAGGTGTAGAAGGGTGTAACATGGCGTCACAGGGGAGTGGGCGGGGCTACTGGGGTTCATACAGGTGTAGAAGGGTGTAACATGGCGTCACTGGGGAGTGGGCGGGGCTATGGGGCTTCATACAGGTGTAGAAGGGTGTAACATGGCGTCACAGGGGAGTGGGCGGGGCTACAGGGGTTCATACAGGTGTAGAAGGGTGTAACATGGCGTCACAGGGGAGTGGGCGGGGCTATGGGGCTTCATACAGGTGTAGAAGGGTGTAACATGGCGTCACTGGGGAGTGGGCGGGGCTATGGGGCTTCATACAGGTGTAGAAGGGTGTAACATGGCGTCACTGGGGAGTGGGCGGGGCTACGGGGGTTCATACAGGTGTAGAAGGGTGTAACATGGCGTCACAGGGGAGTGGGCGGGGCTACTGGGGTTCATACAGGTGTAGAAGGGTGTAACATGGCGTCACTGGGGAGTGGGCGGGGCTATGGGGCTTCATACAGGTGTAGAAGGGTGTAACATGGCGTCACAGGGGAGTGGGCGGGGCTACTGGGGTTCATACAGGTGTAGAAGGGTGTAACATGGCGTCACTGGGGAGTGGGCGGGGCTATGGGGGTTCATACAGGTGTAGGAGGGTGTAACATGGCGTCACAGGGGAGTGGGCGGGGCGATGGGGCTTCATACAGGTGTAGAAGGGTGTAACATGGCGTCACTGGGGAGTATGACAGCTGTCAAAAAGAGCATAAGGCACAACCATTAGCAACATTTTTCGCATAGTGTCAAAACAGCTGTCAAAAAGTTTGACAGTTCATAATTTATTTAATTAAAATAAAAATATGACAAAATTTGTTGAATTTTTTTATAACTTATGGTACTTTATTGAAAAATTGACTTTTTTAAACATACAATAATTTTAAATATTTTAAGCCCTCAAAATGTGACACAACCACTAGCCACATTTTTGCATAGTGTCAAAAAAGTGGTCAAAAAGTTTGACAGTTCATAATTTATTTAATTAAAATAAAAATATGTCAAAATTTGTTGAATTTTTTTATAACTTATGGTACTTTATTGAAAAATTGAATTTTTTAAACATACAATAATTTTAAATATTTTAAGCCCTCAAAAAGTGACACAACCATTAGCCACATTAATTTTAAATTGACAGTTTAAAAGGCGGTTGTCAAATTTGACAGTTCATAATTTATTTTAAATTGACAGTTCAAAAAGCGGTTGTCAAATTTGACAGTTCATAATTAATTTCAAATTGACAGTTTAAAAGGCGGTTGTCAAATTTGACAGTTCATAATTTATTTTAAATTGACAGTTGAAAAAGCGGTTGTCAAATTTGACAGTTCATAATTTATTTCAAATTGACAGTTTAAAAAGCGGTTGTCAAATTTGACAGTTCAAAAAGTGGTTGTCAAATTTGACAGTTCATAATTTATTTCAAATTGACAGTTAAAAAGCGGTTGTCAAATTTGACAAAATTTTTCGCACAGTGTCAAAAAAGCTGTCAAAAAGTTTGACAGTTCATAATTTATTTAATTAAAATAAAAATATGACAAAATTTGTTGAATTTTTTTATAACTTATGGTACTTTATTGAAAAATTGAATTTTTTAAACATACAATAATTTTAAATATTTTAAGCCCTCAAAATGTGACACAACCACTAGCCACATTTTTGCATAGTGTCAAAACAGTGGTCAAAAAGTTTGACAGTTCATAATTTATTTAATTAAAATAAAAATATGTCAAAATTTGTTGAATTTTTTTATAACTTATGGTACTTTATTGAAAAATTGAATTTTTTAAACATACAATAATTTTAAATATTTTAAGCCCTCAAAATGTGACACAACCATTAGCCACATTAATTTTAAATTGACAGTTTAAAAGGCGGTTGTCAAATTTGACAGTTAATAATTTATTTTAAATTGACAGTTTAAAAGGCGGTTGTCAAATTTGACAGTTCATAATTTATTTTAAATTGACAGTTTAAAAGGCGGTTGTCAAATATGACAGTTCATAATTTATTTTAAATTGACAGTTGAAAAAGCGGTTGTCAAATTTGACAGTTCATAATTAATTTCAAATTGACAGTTTAAAAGGCGGTTGTCAAATTTGACAGTTCATAATTTATTTTAAATTGACAGTTGAAAAAGCGGTTGTCAAATTTGACAGTTCATAATTTATTTCAAATTGACAGTTTAAAAAGCGGTTGTCAAATTTAACAGTTCAAAAAGTGGTTGTCAAATTTGACAGTTCATAATTTATTTCAAATTGACAGTTAAAAAGCGGTTGTCAAATTTGACAAAATTTTTCGCACAGTGTCAAAAAAGCTGTCAAAAAGTTTGACAGTTCATAATTTATTTAATTAAAATAAAAATATGACAAAATTTGTTGAAATTTTTTATAACTTATGGTACTTTATTGAAAAATTGAATTTTTTAAACATACAATAATTTTAAATATTTTAAGCCCTCAAAATGTGACACAACCACTAGCCACATTTTTGCATAGTGTCAAAAAAGTGGTCAAAAAGTTTGACAGTTCATAATTTATTTAATTAAAATAAAAATATGTCAAAATTTGTTGAATTTTTTTATAACTTATGGTACTTTATTGAAAAATTGAATTTTTTAAACATACAATAATTTTAAATATTTTAAGCCCTCAAATTGTGACACAACCATTAGCCACATTAATTTTAAATTGACAGTTTAAAAGGCGGTTGTCAAATTTGACAGTTCATAATTTATTTTAAATTGACAGTTTAAAAGGCGGTTGTCAAATATGACAGTTCATAATTTATTTTAAATTGACAGTTGAAAAAGCGGTTGTCAAATTTGACAGTTCATAATTAATTTCAAATTGACAGTTTAAAAGGCGGTTGTCAAATTTGACAGTTCATAATTTATTTTAAATTGACAGTTGAAAAAGCGGTTGTCAAATTTGACAGTTCATAATTTATTTCAAATTGACAGTTTAAAAAGCGGTTGTCAAATTTGACAGTTCAAAAAGTGGTTGTCAAATTTGACAGTTCATAATTTATTTCAAATTGACAGTTAAAAAGCGGTTGTCAAATTTGACAAAATTTTTCGCACAGTGTCAAAAAAGCTGTCAAAAAGTTTGACAGTTCATAATTTATTTAATTAAAATAAAAATATGACAAAATTTGTTGAATTTTTTTATAACTTATGGTACTTTATTGAAAAATTGAATTTTTTAAACATACAATAATTTTAAATATTTTAAGCCCTCAAAATGTGACACAACCACTAGCCACATTTTTGCATAGTGTCAAAAAAGTGGTCAAAAAGTTTGACAGTTCATAATTTATTTAATTAAAATAAAAATATGTCAAAATTTGTTGAATTTTTTTATAACTTATGGTACTTTATTGAAAAATTGAATTTTTTAAACATACAATAATTTTAAATATTTTAAGCCCTCAAAATGTGACACAACCATTAGCCACATTAATTTTAAATTGACAGTTTAAAAGGCGGTTGTCAAATTTGACAGTTCATAATTTATTTTAAATTGACAGTTTAAAAGGCGGTTGTCAAATTTGACAGTTCATAATTTATTTTAAATTGACAGTTCAAAAAGCGGTTGTCAAATTTGACAGTTCATAATTAATTTCAAAATGACAGTTTAAAAAGCGGTTGTCAAATTTGACAGTTCATAATTTATTTTAAATTGACAGTTGAAAAAGCGGTTGTCAAATTTGACAGTTCATAATTTATTTCAAATTGACAGTTTAAAAAGCGGTTGTCAAATTTGACAGTTCAAAAAGTGGTTGTCAAATTTGACAGTTCATAATTTATTTCAAATTGACAGTTAAAAAGCGGTTGTCAAATTTGACAAAATTTTTCGCACAGTGTCAAAAAAGCTGTCAAAAAGTTTGACAGTTCATAATTTATTTAATTAAAATAAAAATATGACAAAATTTGTTGAAATTTTTTATAACTTATGGTACTTTATTGAAAAATTGAATTTTTTAAACATACAATAATTTTAAATATTTTAAGCCCTCAAAATGTGACACAACCACTAGCCACATTTTTGCATAGTGTCAAAACAGTGGTCAAAAAGTTTGACAGTTCATAATTTATTTAATTAAAATAAAAATATGTCAAAATTTGTTGAATTTTTTTATAACTTATGGTACTTTATTGAAAAATTGAATTTTTTAAACATACAATAATTTTAAATATTTTAAGCCCTCAAAAAGTGACACAACCATTAGCCACATTAATTTTAAATTGACAGTTTAAAAGGCGGTTGTCAAATTTGACAGTTCATAATTTATTTTAAATTGACAGTTCAAAAAGCGGTTGTCAAATTTGACAGTTCATAATTAATTTCAAATTGACAGTTTAAAAGGCGGTTGTCAAATTTGACAGTTCATAATTTATTTTAAATTGACAGTTGAAAAAGCGGTTGTCAAATTTGACAGTTCATAATTTATTTCAAATTGACAGTTTAAAAAGCGGTTGTCAAATTTGACAGTTCAAAAAGTGGTTGTCAAATTTGACAGTTCATAATTTATTTCAAATTGACAGTTAAAAAGCGGTTGTCAAATTTGACAAAATTTTTCGCACAGTGTCAAAAAAGCTGTCAAAAAGTTTGACAGTTCATAATTTATTTAATTAAAATAAAAATATGACAAAATTTGTTGAATTTTTTTTATAACTTATGGTACTTTATTGAAAAATTGAATTTTTTAAACATACAATAATTTTAAATATTTTAAGCCCTCAAAATGTGACACAACCACTAGCCACATTTTTGCATAGTGTCAAAACAGTGGTCAAAAAGTTTGACAGTTCATAATTTATTTAATTAAAATAAAAATATGACAAAATTTGTTGAATTTTTTTATAACTTATGGTACTTTATTGAAAAATTGAATTTTTTAAACATACAATAATTTTAAATATTTTAAGCCCTCAAAATGTGACACAACCATTAGCCACATTAATTTTAAATTGACAGTTTAAAAGGCGGTTGTCAAATTTGACAGTTCATAATTTATTTTACATTGACAGTTTAAAAGGCGGTTGTCAAATTTGACAGTTCATAATTTATTTTAAATTGACAGTTCAAAAAGCGGTTGTCAAATTTGACAGTTCATAATTTATTTTAAATTGACAGTTCAAAAAGCGGTTGTCAAATTTGACAGTTCATAATTAATTTCAAAATGACAGTTTAAAAAGCGGTTGTCAAATTTGACAGTTCATAATTTATTTTAAATTGACAGTTTAAAAAGCGGTTGTCAAATTTGACAGTTCAAAAAGTGGTTGTCAAATTTGACAGTTCATAATTTATTTCAAATTGACAGTTAAAAAGCGGTTGTCAAATTTGACAAAATTTTTCGCACAGTGTCAAAAAAGCTGTCAAAAAGTTTGACAGTTCATAATTTATTTAATTAAAATAAAAATATGACAAAATTTGTTGAATTTTTTTATAACTTATGGTACTTTATTGAAAAATTGAATTTTTTAAACATACAATAATTTTAAATATTTTAAGCCCTCAAAATGTGACACAACCACTAGCCACATTTTTGCATAGTGTCAAAACAGTGGTCAAAAAGTTTGACAGTTCATAATTTATTTAATTAAAATAAAAATATGTCAAAATTTGTTGAATTTTTTTATAACTTATGGTACTTTATTGAAAAATTGAATTTTTTAAACATACAATAATTTTAAATATTTTAAGCCCTCAAAATGTGACACAACCATTAGCCACATTAATTTTAAATTGACAGTTTAAAAGGCGGTTGTCAAATTTGACAGTTAATAATTTATTTTAAATTGACAGTTTAAAAGGCGGTTGTCAAATTTGACAGTTCATAATTTATTTTAAATTGACAGTTTAAAAAGCGGTTGTCAAATTTGACAGTTCATAGTTTATTTCAAATTGACAGTTTAAAAAGCGGTTGTTAAATTTGACAGTTCATAATTTATTTCAAATTGACAGTTAAAAGCGGTTGTCAATTTTGACAGTTCATAATTTATTTCAAATTGACAGTTGAAAAAGCGGTTGACAAATTTGACAGTTCATAAATTAATTTTAATTGACAGTTATTAAGGCGGTTGTAAAATTTGTAAATTTATTTCGCAAAGTGTCAAAAAAGTGATCAAAAAGTTTGACAGTTCATAATTTATTTAATTAAAATAAAAATATGTTAAAACTTTTTGAAATTTTTTGTATTTTATGGTAAATTATTGTAAAAATGAATTTTTTAAACATACAATAATTTTAAATATTTTAAGCCTTTAAAAATGTGACACAACCATTAGCCACATTAAATTTAATTGACAGTTGACAAGGCGGTTGTCAAATTTGACAGTTCCTAATTTTTCCACATGACACAACCCTTAGCCACGTTTTTCGCCGTGACAGCAAGGCCGTTGTCAAATTTGACAATTCAAAATTTATTTAATTTTAAGGGGGTTTTCGAATTTTACAATTTATAATTTATTTGATTTATTTTATATAGATTTGATTTAATCCGATTTATTTTTAAATTTCTGCTGATGATAACAACGTATTGTAGCGATTTGCTAAAGGTAAAATTCATACTCATGACATAAACAACACCCAGCTCTAGGCGAGGAAATTTGTAATAATGTAAACAAAACCCAAAAGATAAAACATTTCTTTAAAAAAAAGCAATTCGAGCCAAATTTCATAATTTATTTTATATAGATTTAATTGCTCCGACTGAAGATTAAATTTCTGCAGATGAAAACAACGTATTGTAGCGATATATTAAAGGCAAATTCCATGCCCATAACAGAAACAACAACCAGCTCTAGGCGAGGAAGTTTGTAATAATGTAAACAAAACCCTAAAGATAATATATTTCTTTCAAAAAAAAACACGTCAAGCCAAATTTCATAATTTATTTTATATAGATTTAATTGCTCGGACCGAGGTTTAAATTTCTGCTGATGAAAACAACGTATTGTAGCGATTTACTAAAGGCAAAAACCATGCCCATAACAGAAACACCCAGCTCTAGGCGAGGAAGTTTGTAATAATGTAAACAAACCCCAAAAGATAAAACATTTCTTTCAAACAAAACACGTCGAGGAAAATCGGTCACACGAAAAACCGCACACGTTCAGCTTTGCAATTTACAACATGTGTACATCGTTGGTAACCATGCCGATCACAACAATTATCGCTTTCTCATCCCGGACAGGCAGCTTGCCCCATGCGCATAACAGAAACACCCAGCTCTAGGCGAGGAAGTTTGTAATAATGTAAACAAAACCCAAAAGATAAAACATTTCTTTCAAAAAAAAAACAATTCGAGCCAAACCGGTCACACGACGAGCGCACACGTTAAGCTTTGCAATTTACAGCATGTGTAAACAAAACCTCGAAAACTATACCGATCACAACAGCTATCGATTTTTCATCCTTGACATGCGGTTTCACCTACAAAGCAACAGGATGCTCGAATGACATCTGTGCCGAATGACATCTGTGTCGAATGACGTCGGTTTCAAATCAATATAGCAAACAATATTCGATTCAATTAATTTCAAGCAAATAAAAACATCGCAAATAATATTACATGAAATTTAATTCAAAAACAATAGATTTCAGCAAATTCAATGAAATGAATTAAATTTAATTTTATTCGCTAAATTTTATTTCAATGTTCTTTTATTTAATTTAATTATATTAGCTTTGCTTTAATTTCTGGTAACCGTTACCAATCGTTACCAAGAGAGTGCAAGCGTATGCGCTTCAAACAGAAACAAGTAAAGCGTTTCATACGACACGCCCAATAATTTTGGCTCAATACGGCACTCATGAAAAGGTAGTTACAAAATCGAGAAGCAGTAGCATTTAATTTTAATGCTTTCCATGTGCGTATTTGCCTGACCGATCCCCAACGCATCTACGGAAAAACAACACATTATCGGTCGCTTACTGCTAGCAAATTCCTGCACCGATCCATACCAGCATACCACGAGAAAATACGCACATTTCCTAATGATTTCCGTGTGCGTATTTGCCAGACCGATCCCCAACGCATTTACGGAAAAAACACACATCATCGGTTGCTTATTGCTAGCAGATTCCTGCACCGATTTATTCCACCATACTACGAGAAAATACGGCCATTTCCTAATGCCTTCCGTGTGCGTATTTGCAAGACCGATCCCTAACGCATGTACGGAAAAACAACACATTATCGGTCGCTTACTGCTAGCAAATTTCTGCACCGATTCATACCAGCATACCACGAGAAAATACGCCCATTTCCTAATGCTTTCCGTGTGCGTATTTGCAAGACCGATCCCCAAAGCATCTACGGAAAAACAACACATTATCGGACGCTTACTGCTAGCAAATTTCTGCACCCATCCATACCAGCATACCACGAGAAAATACGCCCATTTCTTAATGCTTTCCGTGTGCGTATTTGCAAGACCGATCCCTAACGCATCTACGGAAAAACAACACATTATCGGTCGCTTACTGCTAGCAAATTCCTGCACCGATTTATGCCAGCATACCACGATAAAATACGCCCATTTCCTAATGCTTTCCGTGTGCGTATTTGCAAGACCGATCCCTAACGCATGTACGGAAAAACAACACATTATCGGTCGCTTACTGCTAGCAAATTTCTGCACCGATTCATACCAGCATACCACGAGAAAATACGCCCATTTCCTAATGCTTTCCGTGTGCGTATTTGCCAGACCGATCCCCAACGCATCTACGAAAAAACACACATCATCGGTTGCTTATTGCTAGCAAATTCCTGCACCGATTTATGCCACCATACTACGAAAAAATACGGACATTTCCTAATGATTTCCGTGTGCGTATTTGCCAGACCGATCCTCGGCGCATCTACGGAAAAACAACACATTATCGGTCGCTTACTGCTAGCAAATTCCTGCACCGATTTATGCCAGCATACCACGAGAAAATACGCCCATTTCCAAATGCTTTCCGTGTGCGTATTTGCAAGACCGATCCCCAAAGCATCTACGGAAAAACAACACATTATCGGTCGCTTACTGCTAACAAATTCCTGCACCGATTTATGCCAGCATACCACGAGAAAATACGCCCATTTCCTAATGCTTCCTGTGTAAGTATTTGCCTGACCGATCCCCAACGCATCTACGGAAAAACAACACATTATCGGTCGCTTACTGCTAGTAAATTCCTGCACCGATTTATGCCAGCATACCACGAGAAAATACGCCCATTTTCTAATGCTTTCCGTGTGCGTATTTGCCTGACCGATCCCCAACGCATCGACGAAAAAACAACACATTATCGGTCGCTTACTGCTAGCAAATTCCTGCACCGATTTATGCCAGCATACCACGAGAAAATACGCCCATTTCCTAATGCTTTCCGTGTGCGTATTTGCAAGACCGATCCCTAACGCATCTACGGAAAAACAACACATTATTGGTCGCTTACTGCTAGCAAATTTCTGCATCGATTCAAACCAGCATACCACGAGAAAATACGCCCATTTCTTAATGCTTTCCATGTGCGTATTTGCAAGACCGATCCCCAACGCATCTACGGAAAAACAACACATTATCGGTCGCTTACTGCTAGTAAATTTCTGCACCGATTCATACCAGCATACCACGAGAAAATACGCCCATTTCTTAATGCTTTCCATGTGCGTATTTGCAAGACCGATCCCCAACGCATCTACGGAACAACAACACATTATCGGTCGCTTACTGCTAGCAAATTCCTGCACCGATTTATGCCAGCATACCAAGAGAAAATACGCCCATTTCCTAATGCTTTCCGTGTGCGTATTTGCAAGACCGATCCCCAACGCATCGACGAAAAAACAACACATTATCGATCGCTTACTGCTAGCAAATTCCTGCACCGATCCATACCAGCATACCACGAGAAAATACGCCCATTTCCTAATGCTTTCCGTGTGCGTATTTGCAACACCGATCCCAAAAGCATCTACGGAAAAACAACACATTATCGGTCGCTTACTGCTAGCAAATTCTTGCACCGATTTATGCCAGCATACCACGAGAAAATACGCCCATTTCTTAATGCTTCCCGTGTAAGTATTTGCCAGACCGATCCCCAACGCATGTACGGAAAAACAACACATTATCGGACGCTTACTGCTAGCAAATTCCTGCACCGATTTATGCCAGCATACCACAAGAAAATACGCCCATTTCCTAATGCTTTCCGTGTGCGTATTTGCAACACCGATCCCAAAAGCATCTACGGAAAAACAACACATTATCGGTCGCTTACTGCTAGCAAATTCCTGCACCGATTTATGCCAGCATACCACGAGAAAATACGCCCATTTCCTAATGCTTCCCGTGTAAGTATTTGCCAGACCGATCCCCAACGCATCTACGGAAAAACAACACATTATCGGACGCTTACTGCTAGCAAATTCCTGCACCGATTTATGCCAGCATACCACAAGAAAATACGCCCATTTCCTAATGCTTTCCGTGTGCGTATTTGCAAGACCGATCCCCAACGCATGTACGAAAAAACAACACATTATCGGTCGCTTACTGCTAGCAAATTCCTGCACCGATTTATGCCAGCATACCACGAGAAAATACGCCCATTTCCTAATGCTTCCTGTGTAAGTATTTGCCTGACCGATCCCCAACGCATCTACGGAAAAACAACACATTATCGGTCGCTTACTGCTAGCAAATTCCTGCACCGATTTATGCCAGCATACCACGAGAAAATACGCCCATTTTCTAATGCTTTCCGTATGCGTATTTGCCAGACCGATCCCCAAAGCATCTACGAAAAAACAACACATTATCGGTCGCTTACTGCTAGCAAATTCCTGCACCGATTTATGCTAGCATACCACGATAAAATACGCCCATTTCCTAATGCTTCCCGTGTAAGTATTTGCCTGACCGATCCCCAACGCATCTACGGAAAAACAACACATTATCGGACGCTTACTGCTAGCAAATTCCTGCACCGATTTATGCCAGCATACCACGAGAAAATACGCCCATTTTCTAATGCTTTCCGTGTGCGTATTTGCAAGACCGATCCCCAAAGCATCTACGGAAAAACAACACATTATCGGACGCTTACTGCTAGCAAATTTCTGCACCGATCCGTACCAGCATACCACGATAAAATACGCCCATTTCTTAATGCTTTCCGTGTGCGTATTTGCAAGACCGATCCCCAACGCATGTACTAAAAAACAACACATTATCGGACGTTTACTGCTAGCAAATTCCTGCACCGATCCATACCAGCATACCACGAGAAAATACGCCCATTTCCTAATGCTTTCCGTGTGCGTATTTGCCAGATCGATCCCCAACGCATCGACGAAAAAACAACACATTATCGGTCCCCTACTGCTAGCAAATTCCTGCACCGATTTATGCCAGCATACCACGAGAAAATACGCCCATTTCCTAATGCTTCCCGTGTAAGTATTTGCCTGACCGATCCCCAACGCATCTACGGAAAAACAACACATTATCGGTCGCTTACTGCTAGCAAATTCCTGCATCGATTTATGCCAGCATACCACGAGAAAATACGCCCATTTTCTAATGCTTTCCGTGTGCGTATTTGCAAGACCGATCCCCAAAGCATCTACGGAAAAACAACACATTATCGGACGCTTACTGCTAGCAAATTTCTGCACCGATCCAGCATACCACGAGAAAATACGCCCATTTCTTAATGCTTTCCGTGTGCGTATTTGCAAGACCGATCCCCAACGCATGTACGAAAAAACAACACATTATCGGTCGCTTACTGCTAGCAAATTCCTGCACCGATTTATGCCAGCATACCACGAGAAAATACGCCCATTTCCTAATGCTTCCTGTGTAAGTATTTACCTGACCGATCCCCAACGCATCTACGGAAAAACAACACATTATCGGTCGCTTACTGCTAGCAAATTCCTGCACCGATCCATACCAGCATACCACGAGAAAATACGCCCATTTCCTAATGCTTCCTGTGTAAGTATTTGCCTGACCGATCCCCAAAGCATCTACGAAAAAACAACACATTATCGGTCGCTTACTGCTAGCAAATTTCTGCACCGATCCATACCAGCATACCACGAGAAAATACGCCCATTTATTAATGCTTTCCGTGTGCGTATTTGCAAGACCGATCCCCAAAGCATCTACGAAAAAACAACACATTATCGGTCGCTTACTGCTAGCAAATTCCTGCACCGATTTATGCCAGCATACCACGAGAAAATACGCCCATTTCCTAATGCTTCCTGTGTAAGTATTTGAATGAGCGATCCCCGACGCATCTACGGAAAAACAAAACATTATCGGTCGCTTACTGCTAGCAAATTCCTGCACCGATCCATACCAGCATACCACGAGAAAATACGCCCATTTTCTAATGCTTTCCGTGTGCGTATTTGCCTGACCGATCCCCAACGCATGTACGAAAAAACAACACATTATCGGTCGCTTACTGCTAGCAAATTCCTGCACCGATTTATGCCAGCATACCACGAGAAAATACGCCCATTTCCTAATGCTTTCCGTGTGCGTATTTGCAAGACCGATCCCTAACGCATCTACGGAAAAACAACACATTATCGGACGCTTACTGCTAGCAAATTCCTGCACCGATTTATGCCAGCATATCACGAGAAAATACGCCCATTTCCTAATGCTTTCCGTGTGCGTATTTGCAAGACCGATCCCCAACGCATTTACGGAAAAACAACACATTATCGGTCGCTTACTGCTAGCAAATTTCTGCACCGATTCATACCAGCATACCACGAGAAAATACGCCCATTTCTTAATGCTTTCCGTGTGCGTATTTGCAAGACCGATCCCTAACGCATCTACGGAAAAACAACACATTATCGGTCGCTTACTGCTAGCAAATTCCTGCACCGATTTATGCCAGCATACCACGAGAAAATACGCCCATTTCCTAATGCTTTCCGTGTGCGTATTTGCAAGACCGATCCCTAACGCATCTACGAAAAAACAACACATTATCGGTCGCTTACTGCTAGCAAATTTCTGCACCGATTCATACCAGCATACCACGAGAAAATACGCCCATTTCCTAATGCTTTCCGTGTGCGTATTTGCCAGACCGATCCCCAACGCATCTACGAAAAAAACACACATCATCGGTTGCTTATTGCTAGCAAATTCCTGCACCGATTTATGCCACCATACTACGAAAAAATACGGACATTTCCTAATGATTTCCGTGTGCGTATTTGCCAGACCGATCCTCGGCGCATCTACGGAAAAACAACACATTATCGGTCGCTTACTGCTAGCAAATTTCTGCACCGATTCATACCAGCATACCACGAGAAAATACGCCCATTTCCTAATACTTTCCGTGTGCGTATTTGCAAGACCGATCCCCAACGCATCTACGGAAAAACACACATCATCGGTTGCTTATTGCTAGCAGATTCCTGCACCGATTTATGCCACCATACTACGAGAAAATACGGCCATTTCCTAATGCCTTCCATGTGCGTATTTGCAAGACCGATCCCTAACGCATCTACGAAAAAACAACACATTATCGGTCGCTTACTGCTAGCAAATTCCTGCACCGATTTATGCCAGCATACCACGAGAAAATACGCCCATTTCCTAATGCTTTCCGTGTGCGTATTTGCAAGACCGATCCCTAACGCATCTACGAAAAAACAACACATTATCGGTCGCTTACTGCTAGCAAATTTCTGCACCGATTCATACCAGCATACAACGAGAAAATACGCCCATTTCCTAATGCTTTCCGTGTGCGTATTTGCAAGACCGATCCCCAACGCATCTACGAAAAAAACACACATCATCGGTTGCTTATTGCTAGCAAATTCCTGCACCGATTTATGCCACCATACTACGAAAAAATACGGACATTTCCTAATGATTTCCGTGTGCGTATTTGCCAGACCGATCCCTAACGCATCTACGGAAAAACAACACATTATCGGTCGCTTACTGCTAGCAAATTTCTGCACCGATTCATACCAGCATACCACGAGAAAATACGCCCATTTCTTGATGCTTTCCGTGTGCGTATTTGCAAGACCGATCCCTAACGCATCTACGGAAAAACAACACATTATCGGTCGCTTACTGCTAGCAAATTTCTGCACCGATTCATACCAGCATACCACGAGAAAATACGCCCATTTCCTAATGCTTTCCGTGTGCGTATTTGCCTGACCGATCCCCAACGCATCGACGAAAAAACAACACATTATCGGTCGCTTACTGCTAGCAAATTTCTGCACCGATTCATACCAGTATACCACGAGAAAATACGCCCATTTCTTAATGCTTTCCGTGTGCGTATTTGCAAGACCGATCCCTAACGCATCTACGGAAAAACAACACATTATCGGTCGCTTACTGCTAGCAAATTTCTGCACCGATTCATACCAGCATACCACGAGAAAATACGCCCATTTTCTAATGCTTTCCGTGTGCGTATTTGCAAGACCGATCCCCAACGCATCGACGAAAAAACAACACATTATCGGTCGCTTACTGCTAGCAAATTACTGCACCCATCCATACCAGCATACCACGAGAAAATACGCCCATTTCCTAATGCTTTCCGTGTGCGTATTTGCAAGACCGATCCCCAACGCATTTACGGAAAAACAACACATTATCGGTCGCTTACTGCTAGCAAATTTCTGCACCGATCCATACCAGCATACCACGAGAAAATACGCCCATTTCCTAATGCTTTCCATGTGCGTATTTGCAAGACCGATCCCCAACGCATGTACGAAAAAACAACACATTATCGGTCGCTTACTGCTAGCAAATTTCTGCACCGATCCATACCAGCATACCACGAGAAAATACGCCCATTTCTTAATGCTTTCCGTGTGCGTATTTGCAAGACCGATCCCCAACGCATCTACGAAAAAACAACACATTATCGGTCGCTTACTGCTAGCAAATTCCTGCACCGATTTATGCCAGCATACCACGAGAAAATACGGACATTTCCTAATGCTTTCCGTGTGCGTATTTGCAAGACCGATCCCTAACGCATCTACGGAAAAACAACACATTATTGGTCGCTTACTGCTAGCAAATTTCTGCATCGATTCAAACCAGCATACCACGAGAAAATACGCCCATTTCCTAATGCTTTCCATGTGCGTATTTGCAAGACCGATCCCCAACGCATCTACGAAAAAACAACACATTATCGGTCGCTTACTGCTAGCAAATTTCTGCACCGATCCATACCAGCATACCACGAGAAATGCTTTCCGCATTTCTTAATGCTTTACGTGTGCGTATTTGCAAGACCGATCCCCAACGCATCTACGGAACACCAACACATTATCGGTCGCTTACTGCTAGCAAATTCCTGCACCGATTTATGCCAGCATACCACGAGAAAATACGCCCATTTCCTAATGCTTTCCGTGTGCGTATTTGCAAGACCGATCCCCAACGCATCGACGAAAAAACAACACATTATCGATCGCTTACTGCTAGCAAATTCCTGCACCGATCCATACCAGCATACCACGAGAAAATACGCCCATTTCCTAATGCTTTCCGTGTGCGTATTTGCAAGACCGATCCCCAACGCATCTACGAAAAAACAACACATTATCGGTCGCTTACTGCTAGCAAATTCCTGCACCGATTTATGCCAGCATACCACGAGAAAATACGCCCATTTCCTAATGCTTTCCGTGTGCGTATTTGCAAGACCGATCCCCAAAGCATCTACGGAAAAACAACACATTATCGGTCGCTTACTGCTAACAAATTCCTGCACCGATTTATGCCAGCATACCACGAGAAAATACGCCCATTTCCTAATGCTTCCCGTGTAAGTATTTGCCTGACCGATCCCCAACGCATCTACGGAAAAACAACACATTATCGGTCGCTTACTGCTAGTAAATTCCTGCACCGATTTATGCCAGCATACCACGAGAAAATACGCCCATTTTCTAATGCTTTCCGTGTGCGTATTTGCAAGACCGATCCCCAAAGCATCTACGGAAAAACAACACATTATCGGACGCTTACTGCTAGCAAATTTCTGCACCGATTTATGCCAGCATACCACGAGAAAATACGCCCATTTCCTAATGCTTTCCGTGAGCGTATTTGCCAGACCGATCCCCAACGCATCTACGAAAAAAACACATATCATCGGTTGCTTATTGCTAGCAGATTCCTGCACCGATTTATGCCACCATACTATGAAAAAATACGGACATTTCCTAATGATTTCCGTGTGCGTATTTGCCTGACCGATCCTCGGCGCATCTACGGAAAAACAACACATTATCGGTCGCTTACTGCTAGCAAATTCCTGCACCAATCCATACCAGCATACCACGAGAAAATACGCCCATTTCCTAATGCTTTCCGTGTGCGTATTTGCAAGACCGATCCGTAACGCATCTAGGAAAAAAAACAACACATTATTGGTCGCTTACTGCTAGCAAATTTCTGCACCGATTCATACCAGCATACCACGAGAAAATACGCCCATTTCTTAATGCTTTCCGTGTGCGTATTTGCAAGACCGATCCCTAACGCATCTACGGAAAAACAACACATTATCGGTCGCTTACTGCTAGCAAATTTCTGCACCGATTCATACCAGCATACCACGAGAAAATACGCCCATTTCCTAATGCTTTCCGTGTGCGTATTTGCAAGACCGACCCCTAACGCATCTACGAAAAAAACACACATTATCGGTAGCTTATTGCTAGCAGATTCCTGCACCGATTTATGCCAGCATACCACGAGAAAATACGCCCATTTCCTAATGCTTTGCATGTACGTATTTGCAAGACCGATCCCTAACGCATCTACGAAAAAAACAACACATTATCGGTCGCTTAATGCTAGCAAATTTCTGCGCCGATTTATGCCAGCATACCACGAGAAAATACGCCCATTTCCTAATGCTTTCCGTGTGCGTATTTGCAAGACCGATCCCCAACGCATCTACGGAAAAACAACACATTATCCGTCGCTTACTGCTAGCAAATTTCTGCACCGATTCATACCAGCATACCACGATAAAATACGCCCATTTCCTAATGCTTTCCGTGTGCGTATTTGCAAGACCGATCCCCAAAGCATGTACGAAAAACAACACATTATCGGTCGCTTACTGCTAGCAAATTTCTGCACCGATTCATACCAGCATACCACGAGAAAATACGCCCATTTCCTAATGCTTTCCGTGTGCGAATTTGCAAGACCGATCCCTAACGCATGTACGAAAAAACAACACATTATCGGTCGCTTACTGCTAGCAAATTCCTGCACCGATTTATGCCAGCATACCACGAGAAAATACGCCCATTTCCTAATGCTTTCCGTGTGCGTATTTGCCAGACCGATCCCCAACGCATCTACGAAAAAACAACACATTATCGGTCGCTTACTGCTAGCAAATTCCTGCACCGATCCATACCAGCATACCACGAGAAAATACGCCCATTTCCTAATGCTTTCCGTGTGCGTATTTGCCAGACCGATCCCCAACGCATCTACGGAAAAACAACACATTATCGGTCGCTTACTGCTAGCAGATTCCTGCACCGATTTATGCCAGCATACCACGAGAAAATACGCCCATTTCCTAATGCTTTCCGTGTGCGTATTTGCAAGACCGATCCCCAACGCATCTACGGAAAAACAACACATTATCCGTCGCTTACTGCTAGCAAATTTCTGCACCGATTCATACCAGCATACCACGAGAAAATACGCCCATTTCCTAATGCTTTCCGTGTGCGTATTTGCAAGACCGATCCCCAAAGCATGTACGAAAAACAACACATTATCGGTCGCTTACTGCTAGCAAATTTCTGCACCGATTCATACCAGCATACCACAAGAAAATACGCTTATTTCCTAATGCTTTCCGTGTGCGAATTTGCAAGACCGATCCCTAACGCATGTACGAAAAAACAACACATTATCGGTCGCTTACTGCTAGCAAATTCCTGCACCGATTTATGCCAGCATACCACGAGAAAATACGCCCATTTCCTAATGCTTTCCGTGTGCGTATTTGCCAGACCGATCCCCAACGCATCTACGGAAAAACAACACATTATCGGTCGCTTACTGCTAGCAAATTCCTGCACCGATCCATACCAGCATACCACGAGAAAATACGCCCATTTCCTAATGCTTTCCGTGTGCGTATTTGCAAGACCGATCCCTAACGCATCTACGAAAAACAACACATCATCGGTCGCTTACTGCTAGCAAATTTCTGCACCGATCCATACCAGCATACCACGAGAAAATACGCCCATTTCCTAATGCTTTTCGTGTGCGTTTTTGCCAGACCAATCCCCAACGCATCTACCGAGAATAACCCGTTATCGGTCGCTTACTGCTAACAAATTCCTGCACCGATTTATGCCAGCATGCCAGGAGAAAATACGACCATTTCCTAATGCTTTTCGTGTGCGTATTTGCCAGACCGATCTCCAGCGCATTTATGAAAAAACAACACATTATCGGTCGCTTACTGCTAGCAGATTAATGCACCGAATCATGCCAGCATACCACGAGAAAATACGCCCATTTCCTAATGCTTTCCGTGTGCGATTTTGCCAGACCAATGCCCAACGCAGCTGCCGAAAAACAACACATTATCGGTCGCATACTGCTAGCAAATTCCTGCACCGATAGACACCAGCATACCACGAGAAAATACGCCCATTTCCTAATGCTTTCCGTGTGCGTTTTTGCCAGACCAATGCCCAACGCATCTACCGAAAATAACCCATTATCCCCCCCAGCACCGATTTATGCCAGCATACCACGATAAAATACGACAATTTCCTAATGCTTTCCGTGTGCGTATTTGCCAGACCGATTCCCAACGCATCTACGGAAAAACAACACATTATCGGTCGCTTACTGCTAGCAAATTCCTGCACCGATCCACATCAGCATACCACGAGAAAATACGCCCATTTCCTAATGCTTTCCGTGTGCGTTTTTTCCAGACCAATTCCCAACGCATCTACCGAAAAATAACCCATTATCGGTCGCTTACTGCTAGCAGATTTCTGCACCGATCCATACCAGCATACCACGAGAAAATACGCCCATTTCCTAATGCTTTCCGTGTGCGTATTTGCCAGACCAATGCCCAACGCAGCTGCCGAAAAATATCCCATTATTGGTCGGTTACTGCTAGCAAATTCCTGCACCGATTTATGCCAGCATACCACGAGAAAATACGACTATTTAATAATGCTTTTCGTGTGCGTTTTTGCCAGACCGATCCCTAACGCATCTACGAAAAAACAACACATTATCGGTCGCTTACTGCTAGCAAATTCCTGCACCGATTTATGCCAGCATACCACGAGAAAATACGCCCATTTCCTAATGCTTTCCGTGTGCGTATTTGCCAGACCGATCCCCAACGCATCTACGGAAAAACAACACATTATCCGTCGCTTACTGCTAGCAAATTTCTGCACCGATTCATACCAGCATACCACGAGCAAATACGCCCATTTCTTAATGCTTTCCGTGTGCGTATTTGCAAGACCGATGCCTAACGCATCGACGAAAAAACAACACATTATCGGTCGCTTACTGCTAGCAGATTAATGCACCGAATCATGCCAGCATACCACGAGAAAATACGCCCATTTCCTAATGCTTTCCGTGTGCGTATTTGCAAGACCGATCCCTAACGCATCTACGGAAAAACAACACATTATCGGTCGCTTACTGCTAGCAAATTCCTGCACCGATTTATGCCAGCATACCACGAGAAAATACGCCCATTTCCTAATGCTTTCCGTGTGCGTATTTGCCAGACCGATCCCCAACGCATCTACGGAAAAACAACACATTATCCGTCGCTTACTGCTAGCAAATTTCTGCACCGATTCATACCAGCATACCACGAGAAAATACGCCCATTTCCTAATGCTTTCCGTGTGCGTATTTGCAAGACCGATCCCCAAAGCATGTACGAAAAACAACACATTATCGGTCGCTTACTGCTAGCAAATTTCTGCACCGATTCATACCAGCATACCACGAGAAAATACGCCCATTTCCTAATCCTTTCCGTGTGCGTATTTGCAAGACCGATCCCTAACGCATGTACGAAAAAACAACACATTATCGGTCGCTTACTGCTAGCAAATTCCTGCACCGATTTATGCCAGCATACCACGAGAAAATACGCCCATTTCCTAATGCTTTTCGTGTGCGTATTTGCCAGACCGATCCCCAACGCATCTACGGAAAAACAACACATTATCGGTCGCTTACTGCTAGCAAATTCCTGCACCGATCCATTTGCAAGACCGATCCCCAACGCATCTACGGAAAAACAACACATCATCGGTCGCTTACTGCTAGCAAATTTCTGCACCGATCCATACCAGCATACCACGAGAAAATACGCCCATTTCCTAATGCTTTTCGTGTGCGTTTTTGCCAGACCAATCCCCAACGCATCTACCGAAAATTACCCATTATCGGTCGGTTACTTCTAGCAAATTCCTGCACCTATTTATGCCAGCATACCACGAGAAAATACGACCATTTCCTAATGCTTTCCGTGTGCGTTTTTGCCAGACCGATCTCCAGCGCATGTACGAAAAAACAACACATTATCGGTCGCTTACTGCTAGCAGATTAATGCACCGAATCATGCCAGCATACCACGAGAAAATATGCCCATTTCCTAATGCTTACCGTGTGCGTATTTGCAGACCGATTCCCAATGCAGCATTGGCCGTATTTTCTCGTGGTATGCTGGCATAAATCGGTGCAGGAATTTGCTATCAGTAAGCGACCGATAATGGGATATTTTTCCGTAGATACGTTGTTCATTTGTCTGGCAAATACGCACACGGAAAGCATTAGGAAATTGTCGCATTTTCTCGTGGTATGCTGGCATAAATCGGTGCAGGAATGTGCTAGCAGTAAGCGACTGATAACGAGTTCTTCTGCTTCTCTTTTTGTAACTACTTTTTCATGAGTGCCGTTCTAAGCCAAAATTATTGGGCGTGTCGAATAAAACGAATTATTGTTTATGTTTCAAGCGCATATGCTTGCACACTCTTGGTAACGATTGGTAACGGTCACCACAATTAAAAGCAAAGCTAATAAAATTAAATTAAATGATAGAACACTGAAATAAATTTTAGCGAATATAATAAAATACAATTAACTTTATTGAGTTTGCTGAAATAAAATGTTCTTAAATTGAATTTCATGTATTATTATTTGCGTTATTTTAATTTGCTTGAAATTAATTGAATTAAATATTGTTTGCTATATTGATTTGACACCGATGTCATTCGACACTCGGTCATTCGGTCGTGTTAATTGATAAGCTAATAGAATGAAATATAATTAAATTCAGTTACGTAAAATAAAATTTGCATTTTTAAAGTTTGTTTCAGGTCAACGCTTTAGCAAATGTTGATGTTCTATGGAAATGCAAATTGATTCTTATTAAACGCGATCACGAGCCTTCTCGAACCTACAGACCTTCAACTGCACGTAGGCGGGTGTTACTGTGTGGCACACTCGGAATACGCCCGAAGTGCTTGAATACCTCCCGCACGGAACGCTTGTGCTACATCAACACTGTACTTCTTTGATACGCTGATCCACTGAACACGAAGTCAAAAAAATGTAGAGAAGCCCTGCGTCCACTTACAAATGAATGTAAATTATCGACATAAAAACGCAAAAAGCGTAGATTTGATTTCCTCCGACTGAGGTTAAATTTCTGCTGATTAAAACAACGTATTGTAGCAATTCGCTTAAGGCAAAAACCATGCCCATAACAGAAACAACACCCAGCTCTAGGCGAGGAACTTTTTAATAATGTAAACAAACCCCAAAAGATAAAACATTTCTTTAAAAAAACACGGAGTTCTGCTTGTCTGAAAGATCAGGGAGAACTAATCAAACGTGTAGGTTTTGCCAACGTTTTTCAGAATGCGCTGTCGAGCCAAATCGATCACACGATGAGCGCACACGGTCAGCTTCGCAATTTACAGCATGTGTACATAGTTGGTAACCAGGCCGATCACAACAGCTATCGATTTTTCATCCCGGACGGCCAGCTTCACCAATAGTCTAACACGTTGATTGAGTAACAACAGCAATGGTTCATTCGGCTTATGAACAGACGACGCATGACGAGGTTGTTGCATTCCTTGTTTAGGACGGTACAGGAAACGGTTCAGCTAAAAATTAAATTAATGACCGATTAATCCCTGAGAGATCAGGGAGAGCTTGTGAAACGTGAACAATTTGCCACCGTTCTTCACAATGCGCTGTCGAGCCAAATCGATCACACAATGAGCGCACACGTTCAGCTTCGCAATTTACATCATGCGGCTATCGTTTTCTTATCCTTGATATGCGGTTTCACCTACAAAGCAACAGGATGTTCGAGTGACATCAGTGTCGAATGACATCTGTGTCGAGTGACATCTGTGTCAAATCAATATAGCAAACAATATTTAATTCAATTAATTTCAAGCAAATTGAAATAACGCAAATAATATTACATGAAATTAAATTTAAAAACATTCTATTTCAGCAAACTCAATAAAATTAATTGTATTTTATTATATTCGCTAAAATTTATTTCAGTGTTCTTTCATTTAATTTAATTTTATTAGCTTTGCTTTTAATTGTGGTGACCGTTACCAATCGTTAGCAAGAGTGCGCAGGCGTATGCGCCCGAAACACAAACAAATAATACGCTTTATACGATACGCCCAATAATTTTGGCTTAGCACGGCACTCATGAAAAAGTAGTTACAAAAAGAGAAGCAGAAGAACTCGTTAACAGCCGCTTACTGCTAGCCGATTCCTGCACCGATTTATGCCAGCATACCACGAGAAAATACGCCCATTTCCTAATGCTTTCCGTGTGCGTATTTGCAAGACCGATCCCTAACGCATCTACGGAAAAACAACACATTATCGGACGCTTACTGCTAGCAAATTCCTGCACCGATTTATGCCAGCATATCACGAGAAAATACGCCCATTTCCTAATGCTTTCCGTGTGCGTAGTTGCAAGACCGATCCCCAACGCATCTACGGAAAAACAACACATTATCGGTCGCTTACTGCTAGCAAATTTCTGCACCGATCCAGCATACCACGAGAAAATACGCCCATTTCTTAATGCTTTCCGTGTGCGTATTTGCAAGACCGATCCCCAACGCATCTACGGAAAAACAACACATTATCGGTCGCTTACTGCTAACAAATTCCTGCACCGATTTATGCCAGCATACCACGAGAAAATACGCCCATTTCCTAATGCTTCCTGTGTAAGTATTTGCCTGACCGATCCCCAACGCATCTACGGAAAAACAACACATTATCGGTCGCTTACTGCTAGTAAATTCCTGCACCGATTTATGCCAGCATACCACGAGAAAATACGCCCATTTTCTAATGCTTTCCGTGTGCGTATTTGCAAGACCGATCCCCAAAGCATCTACGGAAAAACAACACATTATCGGACGCTTACTGCTAGCAAATTTCTGCACCGATCCATACCAGCATACCACGAGAAAATACGCCCATTTCCTAATGCTTTCCGTGTGCGTATTTGCCAGACCGATCCCCAACGCATCTACGAAAAAAAAACATATCATCGGTTGCTTATCGCTAGCAGATTCCTGCACCGATTTATGCCACCATACTATGAAAAAATACGGACATTTCCTAATGATTTCCGTGTGCGTATTTGCCTGACCGATCCTCGGCGCATCTACGGAAAAACAACACATTATCGGTCGCTTACTGCTAGCAAATTTCTGCACCAATCCATACCAGCATACCACGAGAAAATACGCCCATTTCCTAATGCTTTCCGTGTGCGTATTTGCAAGACCGATCCGTAACGCATCTAGGAAAAAAAACAACACATTATTGGTCGCTTACTGCTAGCAAATTTCTGCACCGATTCATACCAGCATACCACGAGAAAATACGCCCATTTCTTAATGCTTTCCGTGTGCGTATTTGCAAGACCGATCCCTAACGCATCTACGAAAAAACAGCACATTATCGGTCGCTTACTGCTAGCAAATTTCTGCACCGATTTATGCCAGCATACCACGAGAAAATACGCCCATTTTCTAATGCTTTCCGTGTGCGTATTTGCAAGACCGATCCCTAACGCATCTACGGAAAAACAACTCATTATCGGTCGCGTACTGCTAGCAAATTCCTGCACCGATCCATACCAGCATACCACGAGAAAATACGCCCATTTTCTAATGCTTTCCGTGTGCGTATTTGCAAGACCGATCCCTAACGCATCTACGGAAAAACAACACATTATCGGTCGCTTACTGCTAGCAAATTTCTGCACCGATTCATACCAGCATACCACGAGAAAATACGCCCATTTCCTAATGCTTTCCGTGTGCGTATTTGCAAGACCGATCCCCAACGCATGTACGAAAAAACAACACATTATCGGACGCTTACTGCTAGCAAATTTCTGCACCGATTCATACCAGCATAGCACGAGAAAATACGCCCATTTCTTAATGCTTTCCGTGTGCGTATTTGCAAGACCGATCCCCAACGCATGTACGGAAAAACAACACATTATCGGTCGCTTACTGCTAGCAAATTCCTGCACCGATTTATGCCAGCATACCACGAGAAAATACGCCCATTTCCTAATGCTTCCCGTGTGCGTATTTGCCAGAAAGATCCCCAACGCATCAACGAAAAAACAACACATTATCGGACGCTTACTGCTAGCAAATTCCTGCACCGATTTATGCCAGCATACCACGAGAAAATACGCCCATTTCCTAATGCTTCCCGTGTAAGTATTTGCCTGACCGATCCCCAACGCATCTACGGAAAAACAACACATTATCGGTCGCTTACTGCTAGTAAATTCCTGCACCGATTTATGCCAGCATACCACGAGAAAATACGCCCATTTTCTAATGCTTTCCGTGTGCGTATTTGCAAGACCGATCCCCAAAGCATCTACGGAAAAACAACACATTATCGGACGCTTACTGCTAGCAAATTTCTGCACCGATCCATACCAGCATACCACGAGAAAATACGCCCATTTCCTAATGCTTTCCGTGTGCGTATTTGCCAGACCGATCCCCAACGCATCTACGAAAAAAACACATATCATCGGTTGCTTATCGCTAGCAGATTCCTGCACCGATTTATGCCACCATACTATGAAAAAATACGCCCATTTCCTAATGATTTCCGTGTGCGTATTTGCCTGACCGATCCTCGGCGCATCTACGGAAAAACAACACATTATCGGTCGCTTACTGCTAGCAAATTTCTGCACCAATCCATACCAGCATACCACGAGAAAATACGCCCATTTCCTAATGCTTTCCGTGTGCGTATTTGCAAGACCGATCCCCAACGCATCTAGGAAAAAAAACAACACATTATTGGTCGCTTACTGCTAGCAAATTTCTGCACCGATTCATACCAGCATACCACGAGAAAATACGCCCATTTCTTAATGCTTTCCGTGTGCGTATTTGCAAGACCGATCCCTAACGCATCTACGGAAAAACAGCACATTATCGGTCGCTTACTGCTAGCAAATTACTGCACCGATTTATGCCAGCATACCACGAGAAAATACGCCCATTTTCTAATGCTTTCCGTGTGCGTATTTGCAAGACCGATCCCTAACGCATCTACGGAAAAACAACTCATTATCGGTCGCGTACTGCTAGCAAATTCCTGCACCGATCCATACCAGCATACCACGAGAAAATACGCCCATTTCCTAATGCTTTCCGTGTGCGTATTTGCAAGACCGATCCCTAACGCATCTACGGAAAAACAACACATTATCGGTCGCTTACTGCTAGCAAATTTCTGCACCGATTCATACCAGCATACCACGAGAAAATACGCCCATTTCCTAATGCTTTCCGTGTGCGTATTTGCAAGACCGATCCCCAACGCATGTACGAAAAAACAACACATTATCGGACGCTTACTGCTAGCAAATTTCTGCACCGATTCATACCAGCATAGCACGAGAAAATACGCCCATTTCTTAATGCTTTCCGTGTGCGTATTTGCAAGACCGATCCCCAACGCATGTACGGAAAAACAACACATTATCGGTCGCTTACTGCTAGCAAATTCCTGCACCGATTTATGCCAGCATACCACGAGAAAATACGCCCATTTCCTAATGCTTCCCGTGTGCGTATTTGCCAGATCGATCCCCAACGCATCGACGAAAAAACAACACATTATCGGACGCTTACTGCTAGCAAATTCCTGCACCGATTTATGCCAGCATACCACGAGAAAATACGCCCATTTCCTAATGCTTCCCGTGTAAGTATTTGCCTGACCGATCCCCAACGCATCTACGGAAAAACAACACATTATCGGTCGCTTACTGCTAGCAAATTCCTGCACCGGTTTATGCCAGCATACCACGAGAAAATACGCCCATTTTCTAATGCTTTCCGTGTGCGTATTTGCAAGACCGATCCCCAACGCATCTACGGAAAAACAACACATTATCGGTCGCTTACTGCTAGCAAATTTCTGCACCGATCCATCCCAGCATACCACGAGAAAATACGCCCATTTCTTAATGCTTTCCGTGTGCGTATTTGCCAGACCGATCCCCAACGCATCTACGGAAAAACAACACATTATCGGACGCTTACTGCTAGCAAATTCCTGCACCGATCCATACCAGCATACCACGAGAAAATACGCTTATTTCCTAATGCTTTCCGTGTGCGTATTTGCAACACCGATCCCAAAAGCATCTACGGAAAAACAACACATTATCGGTCGCTTACTGCTAGCAAATTCCTGCACCGATTTATGCCAGCATACCACGAGAAAATACGCCCATTTCCTAATGCTTCCCGTGTAAGTATTTGCCAGACCGATCCCCAAAGCATCTACGGAAAAACAACACATTATCGGACGCTTACTGCTAGCAAATTCCTGCCCCGATTTATGCCAGCATACCACAAGAAAATACGCCCATTTCCTAATGCTTTCCGTGTGCGTATTTGCAAGACCGATCCCCAACGCATGTACGAAAAAACAACACATTATCGGTCGCTTACTGCTAGCAAATTCCTGCACCGATTTATGCCAGCATACCACGAGAAAATACGCCCATTTCCTAATGCTTTCCGTGTGCGATTTTGCCAGACCGATCCCCAACGCATCTACGGAAAAACAACACATTATCGGTCGCTTACTGCTAGCAAATTCCTGCACCGATTTATGCCAGCATACCACGAGAAAATACGCCCATTTTCTAATGCTTTCCGTGTGCGTATTTGCCTGACCGATCCCCAAAGCATCTACGAAAAAACAACACATTATCGGTCGCTTACTGCTAGCAAATTCCTGCACCGATTTATGCTAGCATACCACGATAAAATACGCCCATTTCCTAATGCTTCCCGTGTAAGTATTTGCCTGACCGATCCCCAACGCATCTACGGAAAAACAACACATTATCGGACGCTTACTGCTAGCAAATTCCTGCACCGATTTATGCCAGCATACCACGAGAAAATACGCCCATTTTCTAATGCTTTCCGTGTGCGTATTTGCAAGACCGATCCCCAAAGCATCTACGGAAAAACAACACATTATCGGTCGCTTACTGCTAGCAAATTCCTGCACCGATTTATGCCAGCATACCACGAGAAAATACGCCCATTTTCTAATGCTTTCCGTGTGCGTATTTGCAAGACCGATCCCCAAAGCATCTACGGAAAAACAACACATTATCGGTCGCTTACTGCTAGCAAATTCCTGCACCGATTTATGCCAGCATACCACGAGAAAATACGCCCATTTTCTAATGCTTTCCGTGTGCGTATTTGCAAGACCGATCCCCAAAGCATCTACGGAAAAACAACACATTATCGGACGCTTACTGCTAGCAAATTCCTGCACCGATTTATGCCAGCATACCACGAGAAAATACGCCCATTTCTTAATGCTTTCCGTGTGCGTATTTGCAAGACCGATCCCCAACGCATGTACGAAAAAACAACACATTATCGGTAGCTTACTGCTAGCAAATTCCTGCACCGATTTATGCCAGCATACCACGAGAAAATACGCCCATTTCCTAATGCTTCCTGTGTAAGTATTTACCTGACCGAACCCCAACGCATCTACGGAAATACAAAACATTATCGGTCGCTTACTGCTAGCAAATTCCTGCACCGATCCATACCAGCATACCACGAGAAAATACGCCCATTTCCTAATGCTTCCTGTGTAAGTATTTGCCTGACCGATCCCCAAAGCATCTACGAAAAAACAACACATTATCGGTCGCTTACTGCTAGCAAATTTCTGCACCGATCCATACCAGCATACCACGAGAAAATACGCCCATTTATTAATGCTTTCCGTGTGCGTATTTGCAAGACCGATCCCCAAAGCATCTACGAAAAAACAACACATTATCGGTCGCTTACTGCTAGCAAATTCCTGCACCGATTTATGCCAGCATACCACGAGAAAATACGCCCATTTCCTAATGCTTCCTGTGTAAGTATTTGAATGACCGATCCCCGACGCATCTACGGAAAAACAAAACATTATCGGTCGCTTACTGCTAGCAAATTCCTGCACCGATCCATACCAGCATACCACGAGAAAATACGCCCATTTTCTAATGCTTTCCGTGTGCGTATTTGCCTGACCGATCCCCAACGCATGTACGAAAAAACAACACATTATCGGTCGCTTACTGCTAGCAAATTCCTGCACCGATTTATGCCAGCATACCACGAGAAAATACGCCCATTTCCTAATGCTTTCCGTGTGCGTATTTGCAAGACCGATCCCTAACGCATCTACGGAAAAACAACACATTATCGGACGCTTACTGCTAGCAAATTCCTGCACCGATTTATGCCAGCATATCACGAGAAAATACGCCCATTTCCTAATGCTTTCCGTGTGCGTATTTGCAAGACCGATCCCCAACGCATCTACGGAAAAACAACACATTATCGGTCGCTTACTGCTAGCAAATTTCTGCACCGATTCATACCAGCATACCACGAGAAAATACGCCCATTTCTTAATGCTTTCCGTGTGCGTATTTGCAAGACCGATCCCTAACGCATCTACGGAAAAACAACACATTATCGGTCGCTTACTGCTAGCAAATTCCTGCACCGATTTATGCCAGCATACCACGAGAAAATACGCCCATTTCCTAATGCTTTCCGTGTGCGTATTTGCAAGACCGATCCCTAACGCATCTACGAAAAAACAACACATTATCGGTCGCTTACTGCTAGCAAATTCCTGCACCGATTCATACCAGCATACCACGAGAAAATACGCCCATTTCCTAATGCTTTCCGTGTGCGCATTTGCCAGACCGATCCCCAACGCATCTACGAAAAAAACACACATCATCGGTTGCTTATTGCTAGCAGATTCCTGCACCGATTTATGCCACCATACTACGAAAAAATACGGACATTTCCTAATGATTTCCGTGTGCGTATTTGCCAGACCGATCCTCGGCGCATCTACGGAAAAACAACACATTATCGGTCGCTTACTGCTAGCAAATTTCTGCACCGATTCATACCAGCATACCACGAGAAAATACGCCCATTTCTTAATGCTTTCCGTGTGCGTATTTGCAAGACCGATCCCTAACGCATCTACGGAAAAACAACACATTATCGGTCGCTTACTGCTAGCAAATTTCTGCACCGATTCATACCAGCATACAACGAGAAAATACGCCCATTTCCTAATGCTTTCCGTGTGCGTATTTGCCAGACCGATCCCCAACGCATCTACGAAAAAAAACACACATCATCGGTTGCTTATTGCTAGCAAATTCCTGCACCGATTTATGCCACCATACTACGAAAAAATACGGACATTTCCTAATGATTTCCGTGTGCGTATTTGCCTGACCGATCCCCAACGCATGTACGAAAAAACAACACATTATCGGTCGCTTACTGCTAGCAAATTCCTGCACCGATTTATGCCAGCATACCACGAGAAAATACGCCCATTTCCTAATGCTTTCCGTGTGCGTATTTGCAAGACCGATCCCTAACGCATCTACGGAAAAACAACACATTATCGGACGCTTACTGCTAGCAAATTCCTGCACCGATTTATGCCAGCATATCACGAGAAAATACGCCCATTTCCTAATGCTTTCCGTGTGCGTATTTGCAAGACCGATCCCCAACGCATCTACGGAAAAACAACACATTATCGGTCGCTTACTGCTAGCAAATTTCTGCACCGATTCATACCAGCATACCACGAGAAAATACGCCCATTTCTTAATGCTTTCCGTGTGCGTATTTGCAAGACCGATCCCTAACGCATCTACGGAAAAACAACACATTATCGGTCGCTTACTGCTAGCAAATTCCTGCACCGATTTATGCCAGCATACCACGAGAAAATACGCCCATTTCCTAATGCTTTCCGTGTGCGTATTTGCAAGACCGATCCCTAACGCATCTACGAAAAAACAACACATTATCGGTCGCTTACTGCTAGCAAATTTCTGCACCGATTCATACCAGCATACCACGAGAAAATACGCCCATTTCCTAATGCTTTCCGTGTGCGCATTTGCCAGACCGATCCCCAACGCATCTACGAAAAAAACACACATCATCGGTTGCTTATTGCTAGCAGATTCCTGCACCGATTTATGCCACCATACTACGAAAAAATACGGACATTTCCTAATGATTTCCGTGTGCGTATTTGCCAGACCGATCCTCGGCGCATCTACGGAAAAACAACACATTATCGGTCGCTTACTGCTAGCAAATTTCTGCACCGATTCATACCAGCATACCACGAGAAAATACGCCCATTTCTTAATGCTTTCCGTGTGCGTATTTGCAAGACCGATCCCTAACGCATCTACGGAAAAACAACACATTATCGGTCGCTTACTGCTAGCAAATTTCTGCACCGATTCATACCAGCATACAACGAGAAAATACGCCCATTTCCTAATGCTTTCCGTGTGCGTATTTGCCAGACCGATCCCCAACGCATCTACGAAAAAAAACACACATCATCGGTTGCTTATTGCTAGCAAATTCCTGCACCGATTTATGCCACCATACTACGAAAAAATACGGACATTTCCTAATGATTTCCGTGTGCGTATTTGCCAGACCGATCCCTAACGCATCTACGGAAAAACAACACATTATCGGTCGCTTACTGCTAGCAAATTTCTGCACCGATTCATACCAGCATACCACGAGAAAATACGCCCATTTCTTAATGCTTTCCGTGTGCGTATTTGCAAGACCGATCCCTAACGCATCTACGGAAAAACAACACATTATCGGTCGCTTACTGCTAGCAAATTTCTGCACCGATTCATACCAGCATACCACGAGAAAATACGCCCATTTCCTAATGCTTTCCGTGTGCGTATTTGCCTGACCGATCCCCAACGCATCGACGAAAAAACAACACATTATCGTTCGCTTACTGCTAGCAAATTTCTGCACCGATTCATACCAGTATACCACGAGAAAATACGCCCATTTCTTAATGCTTTCCGTGTGCGTATTTGCAAGACCGATCCCTAACGCATCTACGGAAAAACAACACATTATCGGTCGCTTACTGCTAGCAAATTCCTGCACCGATTCATACCAGCATACCACGAGAAAATACGCCCATTTTCTAATGCTTTCCGTGTGCGTATTTGCCTGACCGATCCCCAACGCATCGACGAAAAAACAACACATTATCGGTCGCTTACTGCTAGCAAATTACTGCACCCATCCATACCAGCATACCACGAGAAAATACGCCCATTTCATAATGCTTTCCGTGTGCGTATTTGCAAGACCGATCCCCAACGCATTTACGGAAAAACAACACATTATCGGTCGCTTACTGCTAGCAAATTTCTGCACCGATCCATACCAGCATACCACGAGAAAATACGCCCATTTCCTAATGCTTTCCATGTGCGTATTTGCAAGACCGATCCCCAACGCATGTACGAAAAAACAACACATTATCGGTCGCTTACTGCTAGCAAATTTCTGCACCGATCCATACCAGCATACCACGATAAAATACGCCCATTTCTTAATGCTTTCCGTGTGCGTATTTGCAAGACCGATCCCCAACGCATCGACGAAAAATCAACACATTATCGGTCGCATACTGCTAGCAAATTCCTGCACCGAATCATGCCAGCATACCACGAGAAAATACGCCCATTTATTAATGCTTTCCGTGTGCGTATTTGCAAGACCGATCCCTAACGCATCTACGGAAAAACAACACATTATTGGTCGCTTACTGCTAGCAAATTTCTGCATCGATTCAAACCAGCATACCACGAGAAAATACGCCCATTTCCTAATGCTTTCCATGTGCGTATTTGCAAGACCGATCCCCAACGCATCTACGGAAAAACAACACATTATCGGTCGCTTACTGCTAGCAAATTCCTGCACCGATCCATACCAGCATACCACGAGAAATGCTTTCCGCATTTCTTAATGCTTTACGTGTGCGAATTTGCAAGACCGATCCCCAACGCATCTACGGAACAACAACACATTATCGGTCGCTTACTGCTAGCAAATTCCTGCACCGATTTATGCCAGCATACCACGAGAAAATACGCCCATTTCCTAATGCTTTCCGTGTGCGTATTTGCAAGACCGATCCCCAACGCATCGACGAAAAAACAACACATTATCGATCGCTTACTGCTAGCAAATTCCTGCACCGATCCATACCAGCATACCACAAGAAAATACGCCCATTTCCTAATGCTTTCCGTGTGCGTATTTGCAAGACCGATCCCTAACGCATCTACGAAAAAACAACACATTATCGGTCGCTTACTGCTAGCAAATTCCTGCACCGATTTATGCCAGCATACCACGAGAAAATACGCCCATTTCCTAATGCTTTCCGTGTGCGTATTTGCAAGACCGATCCCCAAAGCATCTACGGAAAAACAACACATTATCGGTCGCTTACTGCTAACAAATTCCTGCACCGATTTATGCCAGCATACCACGAGAAAATACGCCCATTTCCTAATGCTTCCTGTGTAAGTATTTGCCTGACCGATCCCCAACGCATCTACGGAAAAACAACACATTATCGGTCGCTTACTGCTAGTAAATTCCTGCACCGATTTATGCCAGCATACCACGAGAAAATACGCCCATTTTCTAATGCTTTCCGTGTGCGTATTTGCAAGACCGATCCCCAAAGCATCTACGGAAAAACAACACATTATCGGACGCTTACTGCTAGCAAATTTCTGCACCGATTTATGCCAGCATACCACGAGAAAATACGCCCATTTCCTAATGCTTTCCGTGTGCGTATTTGCCAGACCGATCCCCAACGCATCTACGAAAAAAACACATATCATCGGTTGCAGATTCCTGCACCGATTTATGCCACCATACTATGAAAAAATACGGACATTTCCTAATGATTTCCGTGTGCGTATTTGCCTGACCGATCCTCGGCGCATCTACGGAAAAACAACACATTATCGGTCGCTTACTGCTAGCAAATTCCTGCACCAATCCATACCAGCATACCACGAGAAAATACGCCCATTTCCTAATGCTTTCCGTGTGCGTATTTGCAAGACCGATCCGTAACGCATCTAGGAAAAAAAAACAACACATTATTGGTCGCTTACTGCTAGCAAATTTCTGCACCGATTCATACCAGCATACCACGAGAAAATACGCCCATTTCTTAATGCTTTCCGTGTGCGTATTTGCAAGACCGATCCCTAACGCATCTACGAAAAAACAGCACATTATCGGTCGCTTACTGCTAGCAAATTACTGCACCGATTTATGCCAGCATACCACGAGAAAATACGCCCATTTCCTAATGCTTTCCGTGTGCGTATTTGCAAGACCGATCCCCAACGCATCTACGGAAAAACAACTCATTATCGGTCGCGTACTGCTAGCAAATTCCTGCACCGATCCATACCAGCATACCACGAGAAAATACGCCCATTTCCTAATGCTTTCCGTGTGCGTATTTGCAAGACCGATCCCTAACGCATCTACGGAAAAACAACACATTATCGGTCGCTTACTGCTAGCAAATTTCTGCACCGATTCATACCACCATACCACGAGAAAATACGCCTATTTCCTAATGCTTTCCGTGTGCGTATTTGCAAGACCGATCCCCAACGCATGTACGAAAAAACAACACATTATCGGACGCTTACTGCTAGCAAATTTCTGCACCGATTCATACCAGCATAGCACGAGAAAATACGCCCATTTCTTAATGCTTTCCGTGTGCGTATTTGCAAGACCGATCCCCAACGCATGTACGGAAAAACAACACATTATCGGTCGCTTACTGCTAGCAAATTCCTGCACCGATTTATGCCAGCATACCACGAGAAAATACGCCCATTTCCTAATGCTTCCCTTGTAAGTATTTGCCTGACCGATCCCCAACGCATCTACGGAAAAACAACACATTATCGGTCGCTTACTGCTAGCAAATTCCTGCACCGATTTATGCCAGCATACCACGAGAAAATACGCCCATTTTCTAATGCTTTCCGTGTGCGTATTTGCAAGACCGATCCCCAAAGCATCTACGGAAAAACAACACATTATCGGACGCTTACTGCTAGCAAATTTCTGCACCGATCCATACCAGCATATCACGAGAAAATACGCCCATTTCTTAATGCTTTCCGTGTGCGTATTTGCAAGACCGATCCCCAACGCATGTACGAACAAACAACACATTATCGGTCGCTTACTGCTAGCAAATTCCTGCACCGATCCATACCAGCATACCACGAGAAAATACGCCCATTTCCTAATGCTTTCCGTGTGCGTATTTGCCAGATCGATCCCCAACGCATCTACGGAAAAACAACACATTATCCGTCGCTTACTGCTAGCAAATTTCTGCACCGATTCATACCAGCATACCACGAGAAAATACGGCCATTTCCTAATGCTTTCCGTGTGCGTATTTGCAAGACCGATCCCCAAAGCATGTACGAAAAACAACACATTATCGGTCGCTTACTGCTAGCAAATTTCTGCACCGATTCATACCAGCATACCACGAGAAAATACGCCCATTTCCTAATGCTTCCCGTGTGCGTATTTGCAAGACCGATCCCTAACGCATGTACGAAAAAACAACACATTATCGGTCGCTTACTGCTAGCAAATTCCTGCACCGATTTATGCCAGCATACCACGAGAAAATACGCCCATTTCCTAATGCTTTCCGTGTGCGTATTTGCCAGACCGATCCCCAACGCATCTACGGAAAAACAACACATTATCCGTCGCTTACTGCTAGCAAATTTCTGCACCGATTCATACCACCATACCACGAGAAAATACGCCTATTTCCTAATGCTTTCCGTGTGCGTATTTGCAAGACCGATCCCCAACGCATGTACGAAAAAACAACACATTATCGGACGCTTACTGCTAGCAAATTTCTGCACCGATTCATACCAGCATAGCACGAGAAAATACGCCCATTTCTTAATGCTTTCCGTGTGCGTATTTGCAAGACCGATCCCCAACGCATGTACGGAAAAACAACACATTATCGGTCGCTTACTGCTAGCAAATTCCTGCACCGATTTATGCCAGCATACCACGAGAAAATACGCCCATTTCCTAATGCTTCCCTTGTAAGTATTTGCCTGACCGATCCCCAACGCATCTACGGAAAAACAACACATTATCGGTCGCTTACTGCTAGCAAATTCCTGCACCGATTTATGCCAGCATACCACGAGAAAATACGCCCATTTTCTAATGCTTTCCGTGTGCGTATTTGCAAGACCGATCCCCAAAGCATCTACGGAAAAACAACACATTATCGGACGCTTACTGCTAGCAAATTTCTGCACCGATCCATACCAGCATATCACGAGAAAATACGCCCATTTCTTAATGCTTTCCGTGTGCGTATTTGCAAGACCGATCCCTAACGCATCTACGGAAAAACAACACATTATCGGTCGCTTACTGCTAGCAAATTCCTGCACCGATTTATGCCAGCATACCACGAGAAAATACGCCCATTTCCTAATGCTTTCCGTGTGCGTATTTGCCAGACCGATCCCCAACGCATCTACGGAAAAACAACACATTATCCGTCGCTTACTGCTAGCAAATTTCTGCACCGATTCATACCAGCATACCACGAGAAAATACGCCCATTTCCTAATGCTTTCCGTGTGCGTATTTGCAAGACCGATCCCCAAAGCATGTACGAAAAACAACACATTATCGGTCGCTTACTGCTAGCAAATTTCTGCACCGATTCATACCAGCATACCACGAGAAAATACGCCCATTTCCTAATGCTTCCCGTGTGCGTATTTGCAAGACCGATCCCTAACGCATGTACGAAAAAACAACACATTATCGGTCGCTTACTGCTAGCAAATTCCTGCACCGATTTATGCCAGCATACCACGAGAAAATACGCCCATTTCCTAATGCTTTTCGTGTGCGTATTTGCCAGACCGATCCCCAACGCATCTACGGAAAAACAACACATTATCGGTCGCTTACTGCTAGCAAATTCCTGCACCGATCCATTTGCAAGACCGATCCCCAACGCATCTACGGAAAAACAACACATCATCGGTCGCTTACTGCTAGCAAATTTCTGCACCGATCCATACCAGCATACCACGAGAAAATACGCCCATTTCCTAATGCTTTTCGTGTGCGTTTTTGCCAGACCAATCCCCAACGCATCTACCGAAAATTACCCATTATCGGTCGGTTACTTCTAGCAAATTCCTGCACCTATTTATGCCAGCATACCACGAGAAAATACGACCATTTCCTAATGCTTTCCGTGTGCGTTTTTGCCAGACCGATCTCCAGCGCATGTACGAAAAAACAACACATTATCGGTCGCTTACTGCTAGCAGATTAATGCACCGAATCATGCCAGCATACCACGAGAAAATATGCCCATTTCCTAATGCTTACCGTGTGCGTATTTGCAGACCGATTCCCAATGCAGCATTGGCCGTATTTTCTCGTGGTATGCTGGCATAAATCGGTGCAGGAATTTGCTATCAGTAAGCGACCGATAATGGGATATTTTTCCGTAGATACGTTGTTCATTTGTCTGGCAAATACGCACACGGAAAGCATTAGGAAATTGTCGCATTTTCTCGTGGTATGCTGGCATAAATCGGTGCAGGAATGTGCTAGCAGTAAGCGACTGATAACGAGTTCTTCTGCTTCTCTTTTTGTAACTACTTTTTCATGAGTGCCGTTCTAAGCCAAAATTATTGGGCGTGTCGAATAAAACGAATTACTTGTTTATGTTTCAAGCGCATATGCTTGCACACTCTTGGTAACGATTGGTAACGGTCACCACAATTAAAAGCAAAGCTAATAAAATTAAATTAAATGATAGAACACTGAAATAAATTTTAGCGAATATAATAAAATACAATTAACTTTATTGAGTTTGCTGAAATAAAATGTTCTTAAATTGAATTTCATGTATTATTATTTGCGTTATTTTAATTTGCTTGAAATTAATTGAATTAAATATTGTTTGCTATATTGATTTGACACCGATGTCATTCGACACTCGGTCATTCGGTCGTGTTAATTGATAAGCTAATAGAATGAAATATAATTAAATTCAGTTACGTAAAATAAAATTTGCATTTTTAAAGTTTGTTTCAGGTCAACGCTTTAGCAAATGTTGATGTTCTATGGAAATGCAAATTGATTCTTATTAAACGCGATCACGAGCCTTCTCGAACCTACAGACCTTCAACTGCACGTAGGCGGGTGTTACTGTGTGGCACACTCGGAATACGCCCGAAGTGCTTGAATACCTCCCGCACGGAACGCTTGTGCTACATCAACACTGTACTTCTTTGATACGCTGATCCACTGAACACGAAGTCAAAAAAATGTAGAGAAGCCCTGCGTCCACTTACAAATGAATGTAAATTATCGACATAAAAACGCAAAAAGCGTAGATTTGATTTCCTCCGACTGAGGTTAAATTTCTGCTGATTAAAACAACGTATTGTAGCAATTCGCTTAAGGCAAAAACCATGCCCATAACAGAAACAACACCCAGCTCTAGGCGAGGAACTTTTTAATAATGTAAACAAACCCCAAAAGATAAAACATTTCTTTAAAAAAACACGGAGTTCTGCTTGTCTGAAAGATCAGGGAGAACTAATCAAACGTGTAGGTTTTGCCAACGTTTTTCAGAATGCGCTGTCGAGCCAAATCGATCACACGATGAGCGCACACGGTCAGCTTCGCAATTTACAGCATGTGTACATAGTTGGTAACCAGGCCGATCACAACAGCTATCGATTTTTCATCCCGGACGGCCAGCTTCACCAATAGTCTAACACGTTGATTGAGTAACAACAGCAATGGTTCATTCGGCTTATGAACAGACGACGCATGACGAGGTTGTTGCATTCCTTGTTTAGGACGGTACAGGAAACGGTTCAGCTAAAAATTAAATTAATGACCGATTAATCCCTGAGAGATCAGGGAGAGCTTGTGAAACGTGAACAATTTGCCACCGTTCTTCACAATGCGCTGTCGAGCCAAATCGATCACACAATGAGCGCACACGTTCAGCTTCGCAATTTACATCATGCGGCTATCGTTTTCTTATCCTTGATATGCGGTTTCACCTACAAAGCAACAGGATGTTCGAGTGACATCAGTGTCGAATGACATCTGTGTCGAGTGACATCTGTGTCAAATCAATATAGCAAACAATATTTAATTCAATTAATTTCAAGCAAATTGAAATAACGCAAATAATATTACATGAAATTAAATTTAAAAACATTCTATTTCAGCAAACTCAATAAAATTAATTGTATTTTATTATATTCGCTAAAATTTATTTCAGTGTTCTTTCATTTAATTTAATTTTATTAGCTTTGCTTTTAATTGTGGTGACCGTTACCAATCGTTAGCAAGAGTGCGCAGGCGTATGCGCCCGAAACACAAACAAATAATACGCTTTATACGATACGCCCAATAATTTTGGCTTAGCACGGCACTCATGAAAAAGTAGTTACAAAAAGAGAAGCAGAAGAACTCGTTAACAGCCGCTTACTGCTAGCCGATTCCTGCACCGATTTATGCCAGCATACCACGAGAAAATACGCCCATTTCCTAATGCTTTCCGTGTGCGTATTTGCAAGACCGATCCCTAACGCATCTACGGAAAAACAACACATTATCGGACGCTTACTGCTAGCAAATTCCTGCACCGATTTATGCCAGCATATCACGAGAAAATACGCCCATTTCCTAATGCTTTCCGTGTGCGTAGTTGCAAGACCGATCCCCAACGCATCTACGGAAAAACAACACATTATCGGTCGCTTACTGCTAGCAAATTTCTGCACCGATCCAGCATACCACGAGAAAATACGCCCATTTCTTAATGCTTTCCGTGTGCGTATTTGCAAGACCGATCCCCAACGCATCTACGGAAAAACAACACATTATCGGTCGCTTACTGCTAACAAATTCCTGCACCGATTTATGCCAGCATACCACGAGAAAATACGCCCATTTCCTAATGCTTCCTGTGTAAGTATTTGCCTGACCGATCCCCAACGCATCTACGGAAAAACAACACATTATCGGTCGCTTACTGCTAGTAAATTCCTGCACCGATTTATGCCAGCATACCACGAGAAAATACGCCCATTTTCTAATGCTTTCCGTGTGCGTATTTGCAAGACCGATCCCCAAAGCATCTACGGAAAAACAACACATTATCGGACGCTTACTGCTAGCAAATTTCTGCACCGATCCATACCAGCATACCACGAGAAAATACGCCCATTTCCTAATGCTTTCCGTGTGCGTATTTGCCAGACCGATCCCCAACGCATCTACGAAAAAAAAACATATCATCGGTTGCTTATCGCTAGCAGATTCCTGCACCGATTTATGCCACCATACTATGAAAAAATACGGACATTTCCTAATGATTTCCGTGTGCGTATTTGCCTGACCGATCCTCGGCGCATCTACGGAAAAACAACACATTATCGGTCGCTTACTGCTAGCAAATTTCTGCACCAATCCATACCAGCATACCACGAGAAAATACGCCCATTTCCTAATGCTTTCCGTGTGCGTATTTGCAAGACCGATCCGTAACGCATCTAGGAAAAAAAACAACACATTATTGGTCGCTTACTGCTAGCAAATTTCTGCACCGATTCATACCAGCATACCACGAGAAAATACGCCCATTTCTTAATGCTTTCCGTGTGCGTATTTGCAAGACCGATCCCTAACGCATCTACGAAAAAACAGCACATTATCGGTCGCTTACTGCTAGCAAATTTCTGCACCGATTTATGCCAGCATACCACGAGAAAATACGCCCATTTTCTAATGCTTTCCGTGTGCGTATTTGCAAGACCGATCCCTAACGCATCTACGGAAAAACAACTCATTATCGGTCGCGTACTGCTAGCAAATTCCTGCACCGATCCATACCAGCATACCACGAGAAAATACGCCCATTTTCTAATGCTTTCCGTGTGCGTATTTGCAAGACCGATCCCCAACGCATCTACGGAAAAACAACACATTATCGGTCGCTTACTGCTAGCAAATTTCTGCACCGATTCATACCAGCATACCACGAGAAAATACGCCCATTTCCTAATGCTTTCCGTGTGCGTATTTGCAAGACCGATCCCCAACGCATGTACGAAAAAACAACACATTATCGGACGCTTACTGCTAGCAAATTTCTGCACCGATTCATACCAGCATAGCACGAGAAAATACGCCCATTTCTTAATGCTTTCCGTGTGCGTATTTGCAAGACCGATCCCCAACGCATGTACGGAAAAACAACACATTATCGGTCGCTTACTGCTAGCAAATTCCTGCACCGATTTATGCCAGCATACCACGAGAAAATACGCCCATTTCCTAATGCTTCCCGTGTGCGTATTTGCCAGAAAGATCCCCAACGCATCAACGAAAAAACAACACATTATCGGACGCTTACTGCTAGCAAATTCCTGCACCGATTTATGCCAGCATACCACGAGAAAATACGCCCATTTCCTAATGCTTCCCGTGTAAGTATTTGCCTGACCGATCCCCAACGCATCTACGGAAAAACAACACATTATCGGTCGCTTACTGCTAGTAAATTCCTGCACCGATTTATGCCAGCATACCACGAGAAAATACGCCCATTTTCTAATGCTTTCCGTGTGCGTATTTGCAAGACCGATCCCCAAAGCATCTACGGAAAAACAACACATTATCGGACGCTTACTGCTAGCAAATTTCTGCACCGATCCATACCAGCATACCACGAGAAAATACGCCCATTTCCTAATGCTTTCCGTGTGCGTATTTGCCAGACCGATCCCCAACGCATCTACGAAAAAAACACATATCATCGGTTGCTTATCGCTAGCAGATTCCTGCACCGATTTATGCCACCATACTATGAAAAAATACGCCCATTTCCTAATGATTTCCGTGTGCGTATTTGCCTGACCGATCCTCGGCGCATCTACGGAAAAACAACACATTATCGGTCGCTTACTGCTAGCAAATTTCTGCACCAATCCATACCAGCATACCACGAGAAAATACGCCCATTTCCTAATGCTTTCCGTGTGCGTATTTGCAAGACCGATCCCCAACGCATCTAGGAAAAAAAACAACACATTATTGGTCGCTTACTGCTAGCAAATTTCTGCACCGATTCATACCAGCATACCACGAGAAAATACGCCCATTTCTTAATGCTTTCCGTGTGCGTATTTGCAAGACCGATCCCTAACGCATCTACGGAAAAACAGCACATTATCGGTCGCTTACTGCTAGCAAATTACTGCACCGATTTATGCCAGCATACCACGAGAAAATACGCCCATTTTCTAATGCTTTCCGTGTGCGTATTTGCAAGACCGATCCCTAACGCATCTACGGAAAAACAACTCATTATCGGTCGCGTACTGCTAGCAAATTCCTGCACCGATCCATACCAGCATACCACGAGAAAATACGCCCATTTTCTAATGCTTTCCGTGTGCGTATTTGCAAGACCGATCCCTAACGCATCTACGGAAAAACAACACATTATCGGTCGCTTACTGCTAGCAAATTTCTGCACCGATTCATACCAGCATACCACGAGAAAATACGCCCATTTCCTAATGCTTTCCGTGTGCGTATTTGCAAGACCGATCCCCAACGCATGTACGAAAAAACAACACATTATCGGACGCTTACTGCTAGCAAATTTCTGCACCGATTCATACCAGCATAGCACGAGAAAATACGCCCATTTCTTAATGCTTTCCGTGTGCGTATTTGCAAGACCGATCCCCAACGCATGTACGGAAAAACAACACATTATCGGTCGCTTACTGCTAGCAAATTCCTGCACCGATTTATGCCAGCATACCACGAGAAAATACGCCCATTTCCTAATGCTTCCCGTGTGCGTATTTGCCAGATCGATCCCCAACGCATCGACGAAAAAACAACACATTATCGGACGCTTACTGCTAGCAAATTCCTGCACCGATTTATGCCAGCATACCACGAGAAAATACGCCCATTTCCTAATGCTTCCCGTGTAAGTATTTGCCTGACCGATCCCCAACGCATCTACGGAAAAACAACACATTATCGGTCGCTTACTGCTAGCAAATTCCTGCACCGGTTTATGCCAGCATACCACGAGAAAATACGCCCATTTTCTAATGCTTTCCGTGTGCGTATTTGCAAGACCGATCCCCAACGCATCTACGGAAAAACAACACATTATCGGTCGCTTACTGCTAGCAAATTTCTGCACCGATCCATCCCAGCATACCACGAGAAAATACGCCCATTTCTTAATGCTTTCCGTGTGCGTATTTGCCAGACCGATCCCCAACGCATCTACGGAAAAACAACACATTATCGGACGCTTACTGCTAGCAAATTCCTGCACCGATCCATACCAGCATACCACGAGAAAATACGCTTATTTCCTAATGCTTTCCGTGTGCGTATTTGCAACACCGATCCCAAAAGCATCTACGGAAAAACAACACATTATCGGTCGCTTACTGCTAGCAAATTCCTGCACCGATTTATGCCAGCATACCACGAGAAAATACGCCCATTTCCTAATGCTTCCCGTGTAAGTATTTGCCAGACCGATCCCCAAAGCATCTACGGAAAAACAACACATTATCGGACGCTTACTGCTAGCAAATTCCTGCCCCGATTTATGCCAGCATACCACAAGAAAATACGCCCATTTCCTAATGCTTTCCGTGTGCGTATTTGCAAGACCGATCCCCAACGCATGTACGAAAAAACAACACATTATCGGTCGCTTACTGCTAGCAAATTCCTGCACCGATTTATGCCAGCATACCACGAGAAAATACGCCCATTTCCTAATGCTTTCCGTGTGCGATTTTGCCAGACCGATCCCCAACGCATCTACGGAAAAACAACACATTATCGGTCGCTTACTGCTAGCAAATTCCTGCACCGATTTATGCCAGCATACCACGAGAAAATACGCCCATTTTCTAATGCTTTCCGTGTGCGTATTTGCCTGACCGATCCCCAAAGCATCTACGAAAAAACAACACATTATCGGTCGCTTACTGCTAGCAAATTCCTGCACCGATTTATGCTAGCATACCACGATAAAATACGCCCATTTCCTAATGCTTCCCGTGTAAGTATTTGCCTGACCGATCCCCAACGCATCTACGGAAAAACAACACATTATCGGACGCTTACTGCTAGCAAATTCCTGCACCGATTTATGCCAGCATACCACGAGAAAATACGCCCATTTTCTAATGCTTTCCGTGTGCGTATTTGCAAGACCGATCCCCAAAGCATCTACGGAAAAACAACACATTATCGGTCGCTTACTGCTAGCAAATTCCTGCACCGATTTATGCCAGCATACCACGAGAAAATACGCCCATTTTCTAATGCTTTCCGTGTGCGTATTTGCAAGACCGATCCCCAAAGCATCTACGGAAAAACAACACATTATCGGTCGCTTACTGCTAGCAAATTCCTGCACCGATTTATGCCAGCATACCACGAGAAAATACGCCCATTTTCTAATGCTTTCCGTGTGCGTATTTGCAAGACCGATCCCCAAAGCATCTACGGAAAAACAACACATTATCGGACGCTTACTGCTAGCAAATTCCTGCACCGATTTATGCCAGCATACCACGAGAAAATACGCCCATTTCTTAATGCTTTCCGTGTGCGTATTTGCAAGACCGATCCCCAACGCATGTACGAAAAAACAACACATTATCGGTAGCTTACTGCTAGCAAATTCCTGCACCGATTTATGCCAGCATACCACGAGAAAATACGCCCATTTCCTAATGCTTCCTGTGTAAGTATTTACCTGACCGAACCCCAACGCATCTACGGAAATACAAAACATTATCGGTCGCTTACTGCTAGCAAATTCCTGCACCGATCCATACCAGCATACCACGAGAAAATACGCCCATTTCCTAATGCTTCCTGTGTAAGTATTTGCCTGACCGATCCCCAAAGCATCTACGAAAAAACAACACATTATCGGTCGCTTACTGCTAGCAAATTTCTGCACCGATCCATACCAGCATACCACGAGAAAATACGCCCATTTATTAATGCTTTCCGTGTGCGTATTTGCAAGACCGATCCCCAAAGCATCTACGAAAAAACAACACATTATCGGTCGCTTACTGCTAGCAAATTCCTGCACCGATTTATGCCAGCATACCACGAGAAAATACGCCCATTTCCTAATGCTTCCTGTGTAAGTATTTGAATGACCGATCCCCGACGCATCTACGGAAAAACAAAACATTATCGGTCGCTTACTGCTAGCAAATTCCTGCACCGATCCATACCAGCATACCACGAGAAAATACGCCCATTTTCTAATGCTTTCCGTGTGCGTATTTGCCTGACCGATCCCCAACGCATGTACGAAAAAACAACACATTATCGGTCGCTTACTGCTAGCAAATTCCTGCACCGATTTATGCCAGCATACCACGAGAAAATACGCCCATTTCCTAATGCTTTCCGTGTGCGTATTTGCAAGACCGATCCCTAACGCATCTACGGAAAAACAACACATTATCGGACGCTTACTGCTAGCAAATTCCTGCACCGATTTATGCCAGCATATCACGAGAAAATACGCCCATTTCCTAATGCTTTCCGTGTGCGTATTTGCAAGACCGATCCCCAACGCATCTACGGAAAAACAACACATTATCGGTCGCTTACTGCTAGCAAATTTCTGCACCGATTCATACCAGCATACCACGAGAAAATACGCCCATTTCTTAATGCTTTCCGTGTGCGTATTTGCAAGACCGATCCCTAACGCATCTACGGAAAAACAACACATTATCGGTCGCTTACTGCTAGCAAATTCCTGCACCGATTTATGCCAGCATACCACGAGAAAATACGCCCATTTCCTAATGCTTTCCGTGTGCGTATTTGCAAGACCGATCCCTAACGCATCTACGAAAAAACAACACATTATCGGTCGCTTACTGCTAGCAAATTCCTGCACCGATTCATACCAGCATACCACGAGAAAATACGCCCATTTCCTAATGCTTTCCGTGTGCGCATTTGCCAGACCGATCCCCAACGCATCTACGAAAAAAACACACATCATCGGTTGCTTATTGCTAGCAGATTCCTGCACCGATTTATGCCACCATACTACGAAAAAATACGGACATTTCCTAATGATTTCCGTGTGCGTATTTGCCAGACCGATCCTCGGCGCATCTACGGAAAAACAACACATTATCGGTCGCTTACTGCTAGCAAATTTCTGCACCGATTCATACCAGCATACCACGAGAAAATACGCCCATTTCTTAATGCTTTCCGTGTGCGTATTTGCAAGACCGATCCCTAACGCATCTACGGAAAAACAACACATTATCGGTCGCTTACTGCTAGCAAATTTCTGCACCGATTCATACCAGCATACAACGAGAAAATACGCCCATTTCCTAATGCTTTCCGTGTGCGTATTTGCCAGACCGATCCCCAACGCATCTACGAAAAAAAACACACATCATCGGTTGCTTATTGCTAGCAAATTCCTGCACCGATTTATGCCACCATACTACGAAAAAATACGGACATTTCCTAATGATTTCCGTGTGCGTATTTGCCTGACCGATCCCCAACGCATGTACGAAAAAACAACACATTATCGGTCGCTTACTGCTAGCAAATTCCTGCACCGATTTATGCCAGCATACCACGAGAAAATACGCCCATTTCCTAATGCTTTCCGTGTGCGTATTTGCAAGACCGATCCCTAACGCATCTACGGAAAAACAACACATTATCGGACGCTTACTGCTAGCAAATTCCTGCACCGATTTATGCCAGCATATCACGAGAAAATACGCCCATTTCCTAATGCTTTCCGTGTGCGTATTTGCAAGACCGATCCCCAACGCATCTACGGAAAAACAACACATTATCGGTCGCTTACTGCTAGCAAATTTCTGCACCGATTCATACCAGCATACCACGAGAAAATACGCCCATTTCTTAATGCTTTCCGTGTGCGTATTTGCAAGACCGATCCCTAACGCATCTACGGAAAAACAACACATTATCGGTCGCTTACTGCTAGCAAATTCCTGCACCGATTTATGCCAGCATACCACGAGAAAATACGCCCATTTCCTAATGCTTTCCGTGTGCGTATTTGCAAGACCGATCCCTAACGCATCTACGAAAAAACAACACATTATCGGTCGCTTACTGCTAGCAAATTTCTGCACCGATTCATACCAGCATACCACGAGAAAATACGCCCATTTCCTAATGCTTTCCGTGTGCGCATTTGCCAGACCGATCCCCAACGCATCTACGAAAAAAACACACATCATCGGTTGCTTATTGCTAGCAGATTCCTGCACCGATTTATGCCACCATACTACGAAAAAATACGGACATTTCCTAATGATTTCCGTGTGCGTATTTGCCAGACCGATCCTCGGCGCATCTACGGAAAAACAACACATTATCGGTCGCTTACTGCTAGCAAATTTCTGCACCGATTCATACCAGCATACCACGAGAAAATACGCCCATTTCTTAATGCTTTCCGTGTGCGTATTTGCAAGACCGATCCCTAACGCATCTACGGAAAAACAACACATTATCGGTCGCTTACTGCTAGCAAATTTCTGCACCGATTCATACCAGCATACAACGAGAAAATACGCCCATTTCCTAATGCTTTCCGTGTGCGTATTTGCCAGACCGATCCCCAACGCATCTACGAAAAAAAACACACATCATCGGTTGCTTATTGCTAGCAAATTCCTGCACCGATTTATGCCACCATACTACGAAAAAATACGGACATTTCCTAATGATTTCCGTGTGCGTATTTGCCAGACCGATCCCTAACGCATCTACGGAAAAACAACACATTATCGGTCGCTTACTGCTAGCAAATTTCTGCACCGATTCATACCAGCATACCACGAGAAAATACGCCCATTTCTTAATGCTTTCCGTGTGCGTATTTGCAAGACCGATCCCTAACGCATCTACGGAAAAACAACACATTATCGGTCGCTTACTGCTAGCAAATTTCTGCACCGATTCATACCAGCATACCACGAGAAAATACGCCCATTTCCTAATGCTTTCCGTGTGCGTATTTGCCTGACCGATCCCCAACGCATCGACGAAAAAACAACACATTATCGTTCGCTTACTGCTAGCAAATTTCTGCACCGATTCATACCAGTATACCACGAGAAAATACGCCCATTTCTTAATGCTTTCCGTGTGCGTATTTGCAAGACCGATCCCTAACGCATCTACGGAAAAACAACACATTATCGGTCGCTTACTGCTAGCAAATTCCTGCACCGATTCATACCAGCATACCACGAGAAAATACGCCCATTTTCTAATGCTTTCCGTGTGCGTATTTGCCTGACCGATCCCCAACGCATCGACGAAAAAACAACACATTATCGGTCGCTTACTGCTAGCAAATTACTGCACCCATCCATACCAGCATACCACGAGAAAATACGCCCATTTCCTAATGCTTTCCGTGTGCGTATTTGCAAGACCGATCCCCAACGCATTTACGGAAAAACAACACATTATCGGTCGCTTACTGCTAGCAAATTTCTGCACCGATCCATACCAGCATACCACGAGAAAATACGCCCATTTCCTAATGCTTTCCATGTGCGTATTTGCAAGACCGATCCCCAACGCATGTACGAAAAAACAACACATTATCGGTCGCTTACTGCTAGCAAATTTCTGCACCGATCCATACCAGCATACCACGATAAAATACGCCCATTTCTTAATGCTTTCCGTGTGCGTATTTGCAAGACCGATCCCCAACGCATCTACGAAAAAACAACACATTATCGGTCGCTTACTGCTAGCAAATTCCTGCACCGATTTATGCCAGCATACCACGAGAAAATACGCCCATTTATTAATGCTTTCCGTGTGCGTATTTGCAAGACCGATCCCTAACGCATCTACGGAAAAACAACACATTATTGGTCGCTTACTGCTAGCAAATTTCTGCATCGATTCAAACCAGCATACCACGAGAAAATACGCCCATTTCCTAATGCTTTCCATGTGCGTATTTGCAAGACCGATCCCCAACGCATCTACGGAAAAACAACACATTATCGGTCGCTTACTGCTAGCAAATTCCTGCACCGATCCATACCAGCATACCACGAGAAATGCTTTCCGCATTTCTTAATGCTTTACGTGTGCGAATTTGCAAGACCGATCCCCAACGCATCTACGGAACAACAACACATTATCGGTCGCTTACTGCTAGCAAATTCCTGCACCGATTTATGCCAGCATACCACGAGAAAATACGCCCATTTCCTAATGCTTTCCGTGTGCGTATTTGCAAGACCGATCCCCAACGCATCGACGAAAAAACAACACATTATCGATCGCTTACTGCTAGCAAATTCCTGCACCGATCCATACCAGCATACCACAAGAAAATACGCCCATTTCCTAATGCTTTCCGTGTGCGTATTTGCAAGACCGATCCCTAACGCATCTACGAAAAAACAACACATTATCGGTCGCTTACTGCTAGCAAATTCCTGCACCGATTTATGCCAGCATACCACGAGAAAATACGCCCATTTCCTAATGCTTTCCGTGTGCGTATTTGCAAGACCGATCCCCAAAGCATCTACGGAAAAACAACACATTATCGGTCGCTTACTGCTAACAAATTCCTGCACCGATTTATGCCAGCATACCACGAGAAAATACGCCCATTTCCTAATGCTTCCTGTGTAAGTATTTGCCTGACCGATCCCCAACGCATCTACGGAAAAACAACACATTATCGGTCGCTTACTGCTAGTAAATTCCTGCACCGATTTATGCCAGCATACCACGAGAAAATACGCCCATTTTCTAATGCTTTCCGTGTGCGTATTTGCAAGACCGATCCCCAAAGCATCTACGGAAAAACAACACATTATCGGACGCTTACTGCTAGCAAATTTCTGCACCGATTTATGCCAGCATACCACGAGAAAATACGCCCATTTCCTAATGCTTTCCGTGTGCGTATTTGCCAGACCGATCCCCAACGCATCTACGAAAAAAACACATATCATCGGTTGCAGATTCCTGCACCGATTTATGCCACCATACTATGAAAAAATACGGACATTTCCTAATGATTTCCGTGTGCGTATTTGCCTGACCGATCCTCGGCGCATCTACGGAAAAACAACACATTATCGGTCGCTTACTGCTAGCAAATTCCTGCACCAATCCATACCAGCATACCACGAGAAAATACGCCCATTTCCTAATGCTTTCCGTGTGCGTATTTGCAAGACCGATCCGTAACGCATCTAGGAAAAAAAAACAACACATTATTGGTCGCTTACTGCTAGCAAATTTCTGCACCGATTCATACCAGCATACCACGAGAAAATACGCCCATTTCTTAATGCTTTCCGTGTGCGTATTTGCAAGACCGATCCCTAACGCATCTACGAAAAAACAGCACATTATCGGTCGCTTACTGCTAGCAAATTACTGCACCGATTTATGCCAGCATACCACGAGAAAATACGCCCATTTCCTAATGCTTTCCGTGTGCGTATTTGCAAGACCGATCCCCAACGCATCTACGGAAAAACAACTCATTATCGGTCGCGTACTGCTAGCAAATTCCTGCACCGATCCATACCAGCATACCACGAGAAAATACGCCCATTTCCTAATGCTTTCCGTGTGCGTATTTGCAAGACCGATCCCTAACGCATCTACGGAAAAACAACACATTATCGGTCGCTTACTGCTAGCAAATTTCTGCACCGATTCATACCACCATACCACGAGAAAATACGCCTATTTCCTAATGCTTTCCGTGTGCGTATTTGCAAGACCGATCCCCAACGCATGTACGAAAAAACAACACATTATCGGACGCTTACTGCTAGCAAATTTCTGCACCGATTCATACCAGCATAGCACGAGAAAATACGCCCATTTCTTAATGCTTTCCGTGTGCGTATTTGCAAGACCGATCCCCAACGCATGTACGGAAAAACAACACATTATCGGTCGCTTACTGCTAGCAAATTCCTGCACCGATTTATGCCAGCATACCACGAGAAAATACGCCCATTTCCTAATGCTTCCCTTGTAAGTATTTGCCTGACCGATCCCCAACGCATCTACGGAAAAACAACACATTATCGGTCGCTTACTGCTAGCAAATTCCTGCACCGATTTATGCCAGCATACCACGAGAAAATACGCCCATTTTCTAATGCTTTCCGTGTGCGTATTTGCAAGACCGATCCCCAAAGCATCTACGGAAAAACAACACATTATCGGACGCTTACTGCTAGCAAATTTCTGCACCGATCCATACCAGCATATCACGAGAAAATACGCCCATTTCTTAATGCTTTCCGTGTGCGTATTTGCAAGACCGATCCCCAACGCATGTACGAACAAACAACACATTATCGGTCGCTTACTGCTAGCAAATTCCTGCACCGATCCATACCAGCATACCACGAGAAAATACGCCCATTTCCTAATGCTTTCCGTGTGCGTATTTGCCAGATCGATCCCCAACGCATCGACGAAAAAACAACACATTATCGGTCGCTTACTGCTAGCAAATTCCTGCACCGATTTATGCCAGCATACCACGAGAAAATACGCCCATTTCCTAATGCTTCCCGTGTAAGTATTTGCCTGACCGATCCCCAACGCATCTACGGAAAAACAACACATTATCGGTCGCTTACTGCTAGCAAATTCCTGCACCGGTTTATGCCAGCATACCACGAGAAAATACGCCCATTTTCTAATGCTTTCCGTGTGCGTATTTGCAAGACCGATCCCCAAAGCATCTACGGAAAAACAACACATTATCGGACGCTTACTGCTAGCAAATTTCTGCACCGATTTATGCCAGCATACCACGAGAAAATACGCCCATTTCTTAATGCTTTCCGTGTGCGTATTTGCCAGACCGATCCCCAAAGCATCTACGGAAAAACAACACATTATCGGACGCTTACTGCTAGCAAATTCCTGCACCGATTCATACCAGCATACCACGAGAAAATACGCTTATTTCCTAATGCTTTCCGTGTGCATATTTGCAACACCGATCCCAAAAGCATCTACGGAAAAACAACACATTATCGGTCGCTTACTGCTAGCAAATTCCTGCACCGATTTATGCCAGCATACCACAAGAAAATACGACCATTTCCTAATGCTTCCCGTGTAAGTATTTGCCAGACCGATCCCCAAAGCATCTACGGAAAAACAACACATTATCGGACGCTTACTGCTAGCAAATTTCTGCACCGATCCATACCAGCATACCACGAGAAAATACGCCCATTTCCTAATGCTTTCCGTGTGCGTATTTGCAAGACCGATCCCCAACGCATGTACGAAAAAACAACACATTATCGGTCGCTTACTGCTAGCAAATTCCTGCACCGATTTATGCCAGCATACCACGAGAAAATACGCCCATTTCCTAATGCTTCCTGTGTAAGTATTTGCCTGACCGATCCCCAACGCATCTACGGAAAAACAACACATTATCGGTCGCTTACTGCTAGCAAATTCCTGCACCGATTTTTGCTAGCATACCACGAGAAAATACGCCCATTTCCTAATGCTTCCCGTGTAAGTATTTGCAAGACCGATCCCCAACGCATCTACGGAAAAACAACACATTATCGGACGCTTACTGCTAGCAAATTCCTGCACCGATTTATGCCAGCATACCACGAGAAAATACGCCCATTTTCTAATGCTTTCCGTGTGCGTATTTGCAAGACCGATCCCCAAAGCATCTACGGAAAAACAACACATTATCGGACGCTTACTGCTAGCAAATTTCTGCACCGATTCATACCAGCATACCACGATAAAATACGCCCATTTCTTAATGCTTTCCGTGTGCGTATTTGCAAGACCGATCCCCAAAGCATCTACGGAAAAACAACACATTATCGGACGCTTACTGCTAGCAAATTTATGCACCGATCCATACCAGCATACCACGATAAAATACGCTTATTTCTTAATGCTTTCCATGTGCGTATTTGCAAGACCGATCCCCAAAGCATGTACTAAAAAACAACACATTATCGGTCGCTTACTGCTAGCAAATTTCTGCACCGATCCAGCATACCACGATAAAATACGGCCATTTCCTAATGCTTTCCGTGTGCGTATTTGCCAGACCGATCCCCAGCGCATCTACGAAAAAACAACACATTATCGGTCGCTTACTGCTAGCAAATTCCTGCACCGATTTATGCCAGCATACCACGAGAAAATACGCCCATTTCCTAATGCTTTCCGTGTGCGTATTTGCCAGACCGATCCCCAGCGCATCTACGAAAAAACAACACATTATCGGTCGCTTACTGCTAGCAAATTCCTGCACCGATTTATGCCAGCATACCTCAAGAAAATACGCCCATTTCCTAATGATTTCCGTGTGCGTATTTGCCAGACCGATCCCCAGCGCATCTACGAAAAAACAACACATTATCGGTCGCTTACTGCTAGCAAATTCCTGCACCGATTTATGCCAGCATACCACAAGAAAATACGCCCATTTCCTAATGCTTTCCGTGTGCGTATTTGCCAGACCGATCCCCAAAGCATCTACGGAAAAACAACACATTATCGGTCGCTTACTACTAGCAAATTCCTGCACCGATTTATGCCAGCATACCACGAGAAAATACGCCCATTTCCTAATGCTTTCCGTGTGCGTATTTGCAAGACCGATCCCTAACGCATCTACGAAAAAACAACACATTATCGGTCGCTTACTGCTAGCAAATTCCTGCACCGATTTATGCCAGCATACCACGATAAAATACGGCCATTTCCTAATGCTTTCCGTGTGCGTATTTGCCAGACCGATCCCCAGCGCATCTACGAAAAAACAACACATTATCGGTCGCTTACTGCTAGCAAATTCCTGCACCGATTTATGCCAGCATACCACGAGAAAATACGCCCATTTCCTAATGCTTTCCGTGTGCGTATTTGCAAGATCGATCCCCAACGCATCGACGAAAAAACAACACATTATCGGTCGCTTACTGCTAGCAAATTCCTGCACCGATTTATGCCAGCATACCACAAGAAAATACGCCCATTTCCTAATGCTTTCCGTGTGCGTATTTGCCAGACCGATCCCCAGCGCATCTACGAAAAAACAACACATTATCGGTCGCTTACTGCTAGCAAATTCCTGCACCGATTTATGCCAGCATACCACAAGAAAATACGCCCATTTCCTAATGCTTTCCGTGTGCGTATTTGCCAGACCGATCCCCAAAGCATCTACGGAAAAACAACACCTTATCGGTCGCTTACTACTAGCAAATTCCTGCACCGATTTATGCCAGCATACCACGAGAAAATACGCCCATTTCCTAATGCTTTCCGTGTGCGTATTTGCCAGACCGATCCCCAGCGCATCTACGAAAAAACAACACATTATCGGTCGCTTACTGCTAGCAAATTCCTGCACCGATTTATGCCAGCATACCACAAGAAAATACGCCCATTTCCTAATGCTTTCCGTGTGCGTATTTGCCAGACCGATCCCTAACGCATCTACGGAAAAACAACACATTATCGGTCGCTTACTGCTAGCAAATTTCTGCACCGATTCATACCAGCATACCACGAGAAAATACGCCCATTTCCTAATGCTTTCCGTGTGCGTAGTTGCAAGACCGACCCCTAACGCATCTACGAAAAAAACACACATTATCGGTAGCTTATTGCTAGCAGATTCCTGCACCGATTTATGCCAGCATACCACGAGAAAATACGCCCATTTCCTAATGCTTTGCATGTACGTATTTGCAAGACCGATCCCCAACCCATCTACGAAAAAAAACACACATCATCGGTCGCTTAATGCTAGCAAATTTCTGCGCCGATTTATGCCAGCATACCACGAGAAAATACGCCCATTTCGTAATGCTTTCCGTGTGCGTATTTGCAAGACCGATCCCCAACGCATCTACGAAAAAACAACACATTATCGGTCGCTTACTGCTAGCAAATTCCTGCACCGATCCATACCAGCATACCACGAGAAAATACGCCCATTTCCTAATGCTTTCCGTGTGCGTATTTGAAAGACCGATCCCCAACGCATCTACGGAAAAACAACACATTATCGGTCGCTTACTGCTAGCAGATTCCTGCACCGATTTATGCCAGCATACCACGAGAAAATACGCCCATTTCCTAATGCTTTCCGTGTGCGTATTTGCCAGACCGATCCCCAACGCATCTACGGAAAAACAACACATTATCCGTCGCTTACTGCTAGCAAATTTCTGCACCGATTCATACCAGCATACCACGAGAAAATACGCCCATTTCCTAATGCTTTCCGTGTGCGTATTTGCAAGACCGATCCCCAAAGCATGTACGAAAAACAACACATTACCGGTCGCTTACTGCTAGCAAATTTCTGCACCGATTCATACCAGCATACCACAAGAAAATACGCTTATTTCCTAATGCTTTCCGTGTGCGAATTTGCAAGACCGATCCCCAACGCATGTACGAAAAAACAACACATTATCGGTCGCTTACTGCTAGCAAATTCCTGCACCGATTTATGCCAGCATACCACGAGAAAATACGCCCATTTCCTAATGCTTTCCGTGTGCGTATTTGCCAGACCGATCCCCAACGCATCTACGGAAAAACAACACATTATCGGTCGCTTACTGCTAGCAAATTCCTGCACCGATCCATACCAGCATACCACGAGAAAATACGCCCATTTCCTAATGCTTTCCGTGTGCGTATTTGCAAGACCGATCCCTAACGCATCTACGAAAAACAACACATCATCGGTCGCTTACTGCTAGCAAATTTCTGCACCGATCCATACCAGCATACCACGAGAAAATACGCCCATTTCCTAATGCTTTTCGTGTGCGTTTTTGCCAGACCAATCCCCAACGCATCTACCGAAAATAACCCGTTATCGGTCGCTTACTGCTAGCAAATTCCTGCACCGATTTATGCCAGCATGCCAGGAGAAAATACGACCATTTCCTAATGCTTTTCGTGTGCGTATTTGCCAGACCGATCTCCAGCGCATCTATGAAAAAACAACACATTATCGGTCGCTTACTGCTAGCAGATTAATGCACCGAATCATGCCAGCATACCACGAGAAAATACGCCCATTTCCTAATGCTTTCCGTGTGCGATTTTGCCAGACCAATGCCCAACGCAGCTGCCGAAAAACAACACATTATCGGTCGCATACTGCTAGCAAATTCCTGCACCGATAGACACCAGCATACCACGAGAAAATACGCCCATTTCCTAATGCTTTCCGTGTGCGTTTTTGCCAGACCGATTCCCAACGCAGCTGCCGAAAAATATCCCATTATTGGTCGGTTACTGCTAGCAAATTCCTGCACCGATTTATGCCAGCATACCACGAGAAAATACGACCATTTCCTAATGCTTTTCGTGTGCGTTTTTGCCAGACCAATGCCCAACGCAGCTGCCGAAAAACAACACATTATCGGTCGCATACTGCTAGCAAATTCCTGCACCGATAGACACCAGCATACCACGAGAAAATACGCCCATTTCCTAATGCTTTCCGTGTGCGTTTTTGCCAGACCAATGCCCAACGCATCTACCGAAAATAACCCATTATCCCCCCCAGCACCGATTTATGCCAGCATACCACGATAAAATACGACAATTTCCTAATGCTTTCCGTGTGCGTATTTGCCAGACCGATTCCCAACGCATCTACGGAAAAACAACACATTATCGGTCGCTTACTGCTAGCAAATTCCTGCACCGATCCACATCAGCATACCACGAGAAAATACGCCCATTTCCTAATGCTTTCCGTGTGCGTTTTTTCCAGACCAATTCCAAACGCAGCTGCCGAAAAATATCCCATTATTGGTCGGTTACTGCTAGCAAATTCCTGCACCGATTTATGCCAGCATACCACGAGAAAATACGACCATTTCCTAATGCTTTTCGTGTGCGTTTTTGCCAGACCGATCCCTAACGCATCTACGAAAAAACAACACATTATCGGTCGCTTACTGCTAGCAAATTCCTGCACCGATTTATGCCAGCATACCACGAGAAAATACGCCCATTTCCTAATGCTTTCCGTGTGCGTATTTGCCAGACCGATCCCCAACGCATCTACGGAAAAACAACACATTATCGGTCGCTTACTGCTAGCAAATTCCTGCACCGATCCATACCAGCATACCACGAGAAAATACGCCCATTTCCTAATGCTTTCCGTGTGCGTATTTGCAAGACCGATCCCTAACGCATCTACGAAAAACAACACATCATCGGTCGCTTACTGCTAGCAAATTTCTGCACCGATCCATACCAGCATACCACGAGAAAATACGCCCATTTCCTAATGCTTTTCGTGTGCGTTTTTGCCAGACCAATCCCCAACGCATCTACCGAAAATAACCCGTTATCGGTCGCTTACTGCTAGCAAATTCCTGCACCGATTTATGCCAGCATGCCAGGAGAAAATACGACCATTTCCTAATGCTTTTCGTGTGCGTATTTGCCAGACCGATCTCCAGCGCATCTATGAAAAAACAACACATTATCGGTCGCTTACTGCTAGCAGATTAATGCACCGAATCATGCCAGCATACCACGAGAAAATACGCCCATTTCCTAATGCTTTCCGTGTGCGATTTTGCCAGACCAATGCCCAACGCAGCTGCCGAAAAACAACACATTATCGGTCGCATACTGCTAGCAAATTCCTGCACCGATAGACACCAGCATACCACGAGAAAATACGCCCATTTCCTAATGCTTTCCGTGTGCGTTTTTGCCAGACCAATGCCCAACGCATCTACCGAAAATAACCCATTATCCCCCCCAGCACCGATTTATGCCAGCATACCACGATAAAATACGACAATTTCCTAATGCTTTCCGTGTGCGTATTTGCCAGACCGATTCCCAACGCATCTACGGAAAAACAACACATTATCGGTCGCTTACTGCTAGCAAATTCCTGCACCGATCCACATCAGCATACCACGAGAAAATACGCCCATTTCCTAATGCTTTCCGTGTGCGTTTTTTCCAGACCAATTCCCAACGCAGCTGCCGAAAAATATCCCATTATTGGTCGGTTACTGCTAGCAAATTCCTGCACCGATTTATGCCAGCATACCACGAGAAAATACGACCATTTCCTAATGCTTTTCGTGTGCGTTTTTGCCAGACCGATCCCTAACGCATCTACGAAAAAACAACACATTATCGGTCGCTTACTGCTAGCAAATTCCTGCACCGATTTATGCCAGCATACCACGAGAAAATACGCCCATTTCCTAATGCTTTCCGTGTGCGTATTTGCCAGACCGATCCCCAACGCATCTACGGAAAAACAACACATTATCCGTCGTTTACTGCTAGCAAATTTCTGCACCGATTCATACCAGCATACCACGAGAAAATACGCCCATTTCTTAATGCTTTCCGTGTGCGTATTTGCAAGACCGATGCCTAACGCATCGACGAAAAAACAACACATTATCGGTCGCTTACTGCTAGCAGATTAATGCACCGAATCATGCCAGCATACCACGAGAAAATACGCCCATTTCCTAATGCTTTCCGTGTGCGTATTTGCAAGACCGATCCCTAACGCATCTACGGAAAAACAACACATTATCGGTCGCTTACTGCTAGCAAATTCCTGCACCGATTTATGCCAGCATACCACGAGAAAATACGCCCATTTCCTAATGCTTTCCGTGTGCGTATTTGCAAGACCGATCCCCAAAGCATGTACGAAAAACAACACATTATCGGTCGCTTACTGCTAGCAAATTTCTGCACCGATTCATACCAGCATACCACGAGAAAATACGCCCATTTCCTAATGCTTCCCGTGTGCGTATTTGCAAGACCGATCCCTAACGCATGTACGAAAAAACAACACATTATCGGTCGCTTACTGCTAGCAAATTCCTGCACCGATTTATGCCAGCATACCACGAGAAAATACGCCCATTTCCTAATGCTTTTCGTGTGCGTATTTGCCAGACCGATCCCCAACGCATCTACGGAAAAACAACACATTATCGGTCGCTTACTGCTAGCAAATTCCTGCACCGATCCATTTGCAAGACCGATCCCCAACGCATCTACGAAAAACAACACATCATCGGTCGCTTACTGCTAGCAAATTTCTGCACCGATCCATACCAGCATACCACGAGAAAATACGCCCATTTCCTAATGCTTTTCGTGTGCGTTTTTGCCAGACCGATCTCCAGCGCATGTATGAAAAAACAACACATTATCGGTCGCTTACTGCTAGCAGATTAATGCACCGAATCATGCCAGCATACCACGAGAAAATATGCCCATTTCCTAATGCTTACCGTGTGCGTATTTGCAGACCGATCCCCAATGCAGCATTGGCCGTATTTTCTCGTGGTATGCTGGCATAAATCGGTGCAGGAATTTGCTATCAGTAAGCGACCGATAATGGGATATTTTTCCGTAGATACGTTGTTCATTTGTCTGGCAAATACGCACACGGAAAGCATTAGGAAATTGTCGCATTTTCTCGTGGTATGCTGGCATAAATCGGTGCAGGAATGTGCTAGCAGTAAGCGACGGATAACTAATTCTTCTGCTTCTCTTTTTGTAACTACTTTTTCATGAGTGCCGTTCTAAGCCAAAATTATTGGGCGTGTCGAATAAAACGAATTACTTGTTTATGTTTCAAGCGCATATGCTTGCACACTCTTGGTAACGATTGGTAACGGTCACCACAATTAAAAGCAAAGCTAATAAAATTAAATTAAATGATAGAACACTGAAATAAATTTTAGCGAATATAATAAAATACAATTAACTTTATTGAGTTTGCTGAAATAAAATGTTCTTAAATTGAATTTCATGTATTATTATTTGCGTTATTTTAATTTGCTTGAAATTAATTGAATTAAATATTGTTTGCTATATTGATTTGACACCGATGTCATTCGACACTCGGTCATTCGGTCGTGTTAATTGATAAGCTAATAGAATGAAATAAAATTAAATTCAGTTACGTAAAATAAAATTTGCATTTATAAAGTTTGTTTCAGGTCAACGCTTTAGCAAATGTTGATGTTCTATGGAAATGCAAATTGATTCTTATTAAACGCGACCACGAGCCTTCTCGAACTTACAGACCTTCAACTGCACGTAGGCGGGTGTTACTGTGTGGCACACTCGGAATACGCCCGAAGTGCTTGAATACCTCCCGCACGGAACGCTTGTGCTACATCAACACTGTACTTCTTTGATACGCTGATCCACTGAACACGAAGTCAAAAAAATGTAGAGAAGCCCTGCGTCCACTTACAAATGAATGTAAATTATCGACATAAAAACGCAAAAAGCGTAGATTTGATTTCCTCCGACTGAGGTTAAATTTCTGCTGATTAAAACAACGTATTGTAGCAATTCGCTTAAGGCAAAAACCATGCCCATAACAGAAACAACACCCAGCTCTAGGCGAGGAACTTTTTAATAATGTAAACAAACCCCAAAAGATAAAACATTTCTTTAAAAAAACACGGAGTTCTGCTTGTCTGAAAGATCAGGGAGAACTAATCAAACGTGTAGGTTTTGCCAACGTTTTTCAGAATGCGCTGTCGAGCCAAATCGATCACACGATGAGCGCACACGGTCAGCTTCGCAATTTACAGCATGTGTACATAGTTGGTAACCAGGCCGATCACAACAGCTATCGATTTTTCATCCCGGACGGCCAGCTTCACCAATAGTCTAACACGTTGATTGAGTAACAACAGCAATGGTTCATTCGGCTTATGAACAGACGACGCATGACGAGCTTGTTGCATTGCTTGTTTAGGACGGTACAGGAAACGGTTCAGCTAAAAATTAAATTAATGACCGATTAATCCCTGAGAGATCAGGGAGAGCTTGTGAAACGTGAACAATTTGCCACCGTTCTTCACAATGCGCTGTCGAGCCAAATCGATCACACAATGAGCGCACACGTTCAGCTTCGCAATTTACATCATGCGGCTATCGTTTTCTTATCCTTGATATGCGGTTTCACCTACAAAGCAACAGGATGTTCGAGTGACATCAGTGTCGAATGACATCTGTGTCGAGTGACATCTGTGTCAAATCAATATAGCAAACAATATTTAATTCAATTAATTTCAAGCAAATTGAAATAACGCAAATAATATTACATGAAATTAAATTTAAAAACATTCTATTTCAGCAAACTCAATAAAATTAATTGTATTTTATTATATTCGCTAAAATTTATTTCAGTGTTCTTTCATTTAATTTAATTTTATTAGCTTTGCTTTTAATTGTGGTGACCGTTACCAATCGTTAGCAAGAGTGCGCAGGCGTATGCGCCCGAAACACAAACAAATAATACGCTTTATACGATACGCCCAATAATTTTGGCTTAGCACGGCACTCATGAAAAAGTAGTTACAAAAAGAGAAGCAGAAGAACTCGTTATCAGCCGCTTACTGCTAGCAGATTCCTGCACCGATTTATGCCAGCATACCACAAGAAAATACGCCCATTTCCTAATGCTTTCCGTGTGCGTATTTGCCAGACCGATCCCCAGCGCATCTACGAAAAAACAACACATTATCGGTCGCTTACTGCTAGCAAATTCCTGCACCGATTTATGCCAGCATACCACAAGAAAATACGCCCATTTCCTAATGCTTTCCGTGTGCGTATTTGCCAGACCGATCCCTAACGCATCTACGGAAAAACAACACATTATCGGTCGCTTACTGCTAGCAAATTTCTGCACCGATTCATACCAGCATACCACGAGAAAATACGCCCATTTCCTAATGCTTTCCGTGTGCGTATTTGCAAGACCGACCCCTAACGCATCTACGAAAAAAACAACACATTATCGGTAGCTTGTTGCTAGCAGATTCCTGCACCGATTTATGCCACCATACTACGAGAAAATACGCCCATTTCCTAATGCCTTCCATGTGCGTATTTGCAAGACCGATCCCCAACGCATCTACGGAAAAACAACACATTATCGGTCGCTTACTGCTAGCAAATTTCTGCACCGATTCATACCAGCATACCACGAGAAAATACGCCCATTTCCTAATGCTTTCCGTGTGCGTATTTGCAAGACCGATCCCCAACGCATCTACGGAAAAACAACACATTATCGGTCGCTTACTGCTAGCAAATTTCTGTACCGATTCATACTAGCATACCACGAGAAAATACGACCATTTCCTAATGCTTACCGTGTGCGTATTTTGCCAGACCAATACCCAACGCATCTACCGAAAAATAACCCATTATCCGTCGCTTACTGCTAGCAGATTCATGCACCGAATCATGCCAGCATACCACGAGAAAATACGCCCATTTCCTAATGCTTTCCGTGTGCGTTTTTGCCAGACCAATGCCCAACGCATCTACCGAAAAATAACCCATTATCGGTCGCTTACTGCTAGCAAATTCCTGCACCGATTTATGCCAGCATACCACGAGAAAATACGACCATTTCCTAATGCTTTCCATGTGCGTTTTTGCCAGACCAATGCCCAACGCATCTACCGAAAAATAACACATTATTGGTCGCTTACTGCTAGCAAATTCCTGCACAGATTTATGCCAGCATACCACGAGAAAATACGACAATTTCCTAATGCTTTCCGTGTGCGTATTTGCCAGACCGATTCCCAAAGCATCCAAGGAAAAACCACACATTATCGGTCGCTTACTGCTAGCAAATTTCTGCACCGATCCACACCAGCATACCACGAGAAAATACACCCATTTCCTAATGCTTTCCGTGTGCGTATTTGCAAGACCGATCCCCAACGCATCTACGGAAAAACAACACATTATCGGTCGCTTACTGCTAGCAAATTCCTGCACCGATTTATGCCAGCATACCACGAGAAAATACGCCCATTTCCTAATGCTTTCCGTGTGCGTATTTGCAAGACCGATCCCCAACGCATCTACGGAAAAACAACACATTATCGGTCGCTTACTGCTAGCAAATTCCTGCACCGATTTATGCCAGCATACCACAAGAAAATACGCCCATTTCCTAATGCCTTCCATGTGCGTATTTGCCAGACCGATCCCCAACGCATCTACGGAAACACAACACATTACCGGTCGCTTACTGCTAGCAAATTTCTGCACCGATTCATACCAGCATACCACGAGAAAATACGCCCATTTCTTAATGCTTTCCGTGTGCGTATTTGCCAGACCGATCCCCAAAACATGTACGAAAAACAACACATTATCCGTCGCTTACTGCTAGCAAGTTTCTGCACCGACCCATACCAGCATACAACGAGAAAATACGCCCATTTCCTAATGCTTTCCGTGTGCGTATTTGCAAGACCGATCCCCAACGCATCTACGGAAAAACAACACATTATCGGTCGCTTACTGCTAGCAAATTCCTGCACCGATTTATGCCAGCATACCACGAGAAAATACGCCCATTTCTTAATGCTTTCCGTGTGCGTATTTGCAAGACCGATCCCCAGCGCATCTACGGAAAAACAACACATTATCGGTCGCTTACTGCTAACAAATTTCTGCACCGATTCATACCAGCATACCACGAGAAAATACGCCCATTTCCTAATGCTTTCCGTGTGCGTATTTGCAAGACCGATCCCCAACGCATCTACGAAACAACAACACATTATCGGTCGCTTACTGCTAGCAAATTCCTGCACCGATTTATGCCAGCATACCACGAGAAAATACGCCCATTTCCTAATGCTTTTCGTGTGCGTATTTGCCAGACCGATCCCCAACGCATCTACGGAAAAACAACACATTATCGGTCGCTTACTGCTAGCAAATTTCTGCACCGATTCATACCAGCATACCACGAGAAAATACGCCCATTTCTTAATGCTTTCCGTGTGCGTATTTGCAAGACCGATCCCCAACGCATGTACGAAAAAACAACACATTATCGGTCGCTTACTGCTAGCAAATTTCTGCACCGATTCATACCAGCATACCACGAGAAAATACGCCCATTTCCTAATGCTTTCCGTGTGCGTATTTGCCACACTAATCCCCAGCGCATCCACGGAAAAACAACACATTATCGGTCGCTTACTGCTAGCAAATTTCTGCACCGATTTATGCCAGCATACCACGAGAAAATACGCCCATTTCCTAATGCTTTACGTGTGCGTATTTGCCAGACCAATGCCCAACGCAGCTGCCGAAAAATAACCCATTATCGGTCGCTAACTGCTAGCAAATTCCTGCACCGATTTATGCCAGCATACCACGAGAAAATACGACAATTTCCTAATGCTTTTCGTGTGCGTATTTGCCAGACCGATCTCCAGCGCATCTATGAAAAAACAACACATTATCGGTCGCATACTTCTAGCAGATTCATGCACCGAATCATGCCAGCATACCAGGAGAAAATACGACCAATTCCTAATGCTTACCGTGTGCGTATTTGCCACACCAATCCCCAATGCGTCTACCGAAATAAAACCCATTAATAGTGGCTTATTGCTAGCAGAATGCTGCACCGATCCATACCAGCATACCACGAGAAAATACGGCCATTTCCTAATGCTTTCCGTGTGCGTTTTTGCCACACCAATCCCCAGCGCATCTACGGAAAAACAACACATTATCGGTCGCTTACTGCTAGCAAATTCCAGCACCGATCCACACCAGCATACCACGAGAAAATACGCCCATTTCCTAATGCTTTCCGTGTGCGTTTTTGCCAGACCAATGCCCAACGCAGCTGCCGAAAAATAACCCATTATCGGTCGCTTACTGCTAGCAAATTCCTGCACCGATTTATGCCAGCATACCACGAGAAAATACGACAATTTCCTAATGCTTTCCGTGTGCGTATTTGCCAGACCAATCCCCATCGCATCTACCGAAAAATAACCCATTATCGGTCGCTTACTGCTAGCAGATTCCTGCACCGATCCACACCAGCATACCACGAGAAAATACGCCCATTTCCTAATGCTTTACGTGTGCGTTTTTGCCAGACCAATGCCCAACGCATCTACCGAAAAACAACACATTATCGGTCGCTTACTGCTAGCAAATTTCTGCACCAATTCATACCAGCGTACCACGAGAAAATACGCCCATTTCCTAATGCTTTCCATGTGCGTATTTGCCAGACCGATTCCAGAAGCATCTACGGAAAAACCACACATTATCGGTCGCTTACTGCTAGCAAATTTCTGCACCGATTCATACCAGCATACCACGAAAAAATACGCCCATTTCCTAATGCATTCCGTGTGCGTATTTGCAAGACCGATCCCCAAAGCATCTACCGAAAAACAACACATTATCGGTCGCTTACTGCTAGCAAATTTCTGCACCGATTCATACCAGCATACCACGAGAAAATACGCCCATTTCCTAATGCTTTCCGTATGCGTATTTGCCTGACCGATCCCCAACGCATCTACGAAAAAAACACACATTATCGGTTGCTTATTGCTAGCAGATTCCTGCACCGATTTATGCCACCATACTATGAAAAAATACGGACATTTCCTAATGATTTCCGTGTGCGTATTTGCCTGATCGATCCTCGGCGCATCTACGGAAAAACAACACATTATCGGTCGCATACTGCTAGCAAATTCCTGCACCGATCGATACCATCATACCACGAGAAAATACGCCCATTTCCTAATGCTTTCCGTGCGCGTATTTGCAAGACCGATCCCCAACGCATGTACGAAAAACAACACATTATCGGTCGCTTATTGCTAGCAAATTTCTGCTCCGATTCATACCAGCATACCACGAGAAAATACGCCCATTTCCTAATGCTTTCCGTGTGCGTATTTGCAAGACCGATCTCCAGCGCATCTATGAAAAAACAACACATTATCGGTCGCATACTTCTAGCAGATTCATGCACCGAATCATGCCAGCATACCAGGAGAAAATACGACCAATTCCTAATGCTTACCGTGTACGTATTTGCCAGACCAATCCCCAATGCGTCTACCGAAATAAAACCCATTAATAGTGGCTTATTGCTAGCAGAATGCTGCACCGATCCATACCAGCATACCACGAGAAAATACGGCCATTTCCTAATGCTTTCCGTGTGCGTTTTTGCCACACCAATCCCCAGCGCATCTACGGAAAAACAACACATTATCGGTCGCTTACTGCTAGCAAATTCCAGCACCGATCCACACCAGCATACCACGAGAAAATACGCCCATTTCCTAATGATTTCCGTGTGCGTATTTGCCTGACCGATCCTCGGCGCATCTACGGAAAAACAACACATTATCGGTCGCATACTGCTAGCAAATTCCTGCACCGATCGATACCATCATACCACGAGAAAATACGCCCATTTCCTAATGCTTTGCATGTGCGTATTTGCAAGACCGATCCCCAACGCATCTACGAAAAAAACAACACATTATCGGTCGCTTACTGCTAGCAAATTTCTGCACCGATTCATACCAGCATACCACGAGAAAATACGCCCATTTCCTAATGCTTTCCGTGCGCGTATTTGCAAGACCGATCCCCAACGCATGTACGAAAAACAACACATTATCGGTCGCTTACTGCTAGCAAATTTCTGCACCGATTCACACCAGCATACCACGAGAAAATACGACAATTTCTTAATGCTTTCCGTGTGCGTATTTGCAAAACCGATCCCTAAAGCATGTACGAAAAACAACACATTATCGGTCGCTTACTGCTAGCAAATTTCTGCACCGATTCATACCAGCATACCACGAGAAAATACGCCCATTTCCTAATGCTTTCCGTGTGCGTATTTGCCAGACCGATCCCCAACGCATCTACGGAAAAACAACACATTATCGGTCGCTTACTGCTAGGAAATTCCTGCACCGATCCATACCAGCATACCACGAGAAAATACGCCCATTTCCTAATGCTTTCCGTGTGCGTTTTTGCAAGACCGATCCCTAACGCATCTACGAAAAAACAACACATTATCGGTCGCTTACTGCTAGCAAATTTCTGCACCGATTCATACCAGCATACCACGAGAAAATACGCCCATTTCCTAATGCTTTCCGTGTGCGTTTTTGCCAGACCAATGCCCAACGCATGTACAGAAAAATATCCCATTATCGGTCGCTTACTGCTAGCAAATTTCTGCACCGATTTATGCCAGCATACCACGAGAAAATACGACCATTTCCTAATGCTTTCCGTGTGCGTTTTTGCCAGACCAATGCCCAACGCATCTACCGAAAAATAACCCATTATCGGTCGCTTACTGCTAGCAAATTCCTGCACCGATTTATGCCAGCATACCACGAGAAAATACGCCCATTTCCTAATGCTTTCCGTGTGCGTTTTTGCCAGACCAATGCCCAACGCATCTACCGAAAAATAACCCATTATCGGTCGCATACTGCTAGCAATTTCCTGCACCGATTTATGCCAGCATACCACGAGAAAATACGACCATTTCCTAATGCTTTCCGTGTGCGTTTTTGCCAGACCAATGCCTAACGCATCTACCGAAAAATAACCCATTATCGGTCGCTTACTGCTAGCAAATTCCTGCACCGATTTATGCCAGCATACCACGATAAAATACGACAATTTCCTAATGCTTTCCGTGTGCGTATTTGCCAGACCGATTCCCAAAGCATCTAAGGAAAAACCACACATTATCGGTCGCTTACTGCTAGCAAATTCCTGCACCGATTTATGCCAGCATACCACGAGAAAATACGCCCATTTCCTAATGCTTTCCGTGTGCGTTTTTGCCAGACCAATGCCCAACGCAGCTGCCGAAAAATATCCCATTATCGGTCGCTTACTGCTAGCAAATTTCTGCACCGATTCATACCAGCATACCACGAGAAAATACGCCCATTTCCTAATGCTTTCCGTGTGCGTATTTGCAAGACCGATCAATAACGCATCTACGAAAAAACAACACATTATCGGTCGCTTACTGCTAGCAAATTCCTGCACCGATTTATGCCAGCATACCACGAGAAAATACGCCCATTTCCTAATGCTTTTCGTGTGCGTATTTGCCAGACCGATCCCCAAAGCATCTACGGAAAAACAACACATTATCGGTCGCTTACTGCTAGCAAATTTCTGCACCGATTCATACCAACATACCACGAGAAAATACGTTCATTTCTTAATGCTTTCCGTGTGCGTATTTGCAAGACCGATCCCCAACGCATGTACGAAAAAACAACACAGTATCGGTCGCTTACTGCTAGCAAATTTCTGCACCGATTCATACCAGCATACCACGAGAAAATACGCCCATTTCCTAATGCTTTCCGTGTGCGTATTTGCAAGACCGATCAATAACGCATGTACGAAAAAACAACACAGTATCGGTCGCTTACTGCTAGCAAATGTCTGCACCGATTTATGCCAGCATACCACGAGAAAATACGCCCATTTCCTAATGCTTTACGTGTGCGTATTTGCCAGACCAATGCCCAACGCAGCTGCCGAAAAATAACCCATTATCGGTCGCTTACTGCTAGCAAATTCCTGCATCGATTTATGCCAGCATACCACGAGAAAATACGACAATTTCCTAATGCTTTTCGTGTGCGTTTTTGCCAGACCGACCTCCAGCGCATCTATGAAAAAAACACATTATCGGTCGCATACTGCTAGCAGATTAATGCACCGAATCATGCCAGCATACCACGAGAAAATACGACCCATTCCTAATGCTTACCGTGCGCGTATTTGCCAGACCAATCCCCAATGCGTCTACCGAAATAAAACCCATTAATAGTGGCTTATTGCTAGCAGAATGCTGCACCGATTCATAAAAAGCATACCACGAGAAAATACGGCCATTTCCTAATGCTTTCCGTGTGCGTTTTTGCCACACCAATCCCCAGCGCATCTACGAAAAAACAACACATTATCGGTCGCTTACTGCTAGCAAATTCCTGCACCGATCCACACCAGCATACCACGAGAAAATACGCCCATTTCCTAATGCTTTCCGTGTGCGTATTTGCCAGACCAATGCCCAACGCAGCTGCCGAAAAATATCCCATTATCGGTCGGTTACTGCTAGCAAATTTCTGCACCGATTCATACCAGCATACCACGAGAAAATACGCCCATTTCCTAATGCTTTCCATGTGCGTATTTGCAAGACCAATGCCCAACGCAGCTGCCGAAAAATATCCCATTATCGGTCGGTTACTGCTAGCAAATTCCTGCACCGATCCATACGAGCATACCACGAGAAAATACGACAATTTCCTAATGCTTTTCGTGTGCGTATTTGCCAGACCGAACCCCAACGCATCTACGGAAAAACCACACATTATCGGTCGCTTACTGCTAGCAGATTCATGCACCGAATCATGCCAGCATACCACGAGCATACCATGCCCATTTCCTAATGCTTTCCGTGTGCGTTTTTGCCAGACCAATGCCCATCGCATCTACCGAAAAACAACACATTATCGGTCGCTTACTGCTAGCAAATTCCTGCACCGATCCACACCAGCATACCACGAGAAAATACGCCCAATTCCTAATGCTTTACGTGTGCGTTTTTGCCAGACCAATCCCCAACGCATCTACGGAAAAACAACACATTATCGGTCGCTTACTGCTAGCAAATTCCTGCACCGATCCACACCAGCATACCACGAGAAAATACGCCCATTTCCTAATGCTTTCCATGTGCGTATTTGCAAGACCTATGCCCAACGCAGCTGCCGAAAAATATCCCATTATCGGTCGGTTACTGCTAGCAAATTCCTGCACCGATCCATACGAGCATACCACGAGAAAATACGACAATTTCCTAATGCTTTTCGTGTGCGAGAAAGTACGACCATTTTTGCGTATTTGCGTGTGCGTATGTGCCAGACCAATGCCCAACGCAGCTGCCGAAAAATAACCCATTATCGGTCGCTTACTGCTAGCAAATTCCTGCACCGATCCATACGAGCATACCACGAGAAAATACGACAATTTCCTAATGCTTTTCGTGTGCGTATTTGCCAGACCGATCCCCAGCGCATCTACGGAAAAACCACACATTATCGGTCGCTTACTGCTAGCAAATTTCTGCACCGATCCACACCAGCATACCACGAGCATACCATGCCCATTTCCTAATGCTTTCCGTGTGCGTTTTTGCCAGACCAATGCCCATCGCATCTACCGAAAAACAACACATTATCGGTCGCTTACTGCTAGCAAATTCCTGCACCGATCCACACCAGCATACCACGAGAAAATACGCCCATTTCCTAATGCTTTACATGTGCGTTTTTGCCAGACCAATCCCCAACGCATCTACGGAAAAACAACACATTATCGGTCGCTTACTGCTAGCAAATTCCTGCACCGATCCACACCAGCATACCACGAGAAAATACGCCCATTTCCTAATGCTTTACGTGTGCGTATTTGCCAGACCAATGCCCAACGCAGCTGCCGAAAAATAACCCAATATCGGTCGCTTACTGCTAGCAAATTCCTGCACCGATTTATGCCAGCATACCACGAGAAAATACGCCCATTTCCTAATGCTTTCCGTGTGCGTATTTGCCAGACCAATGCCCAACGCAGCTGCCGAAAAATATCCCATTATCGGTCGGTTACTGCTAGCAAATTTCTGCACCGATTCATACCAGCATACCACGAGAAAATACGCCCATTTCCTAATGCTTTCCATGTGCGTATTTGCAAGACCGATCCCCAAAGCATCGACGAAAAAACAACACATTATCGGTCGCTTACTGCTAGCAAATTTCTGCACCGATTCATACCAGCATACCACGAGAAAATACGCCCATTTCCTAATGCTTTCCGTGTGCGTATTTGCCACACTAATCCCCAGCGCATCTATGGAAAAACAACACATTATCGGTCGCTTACTGCTAGCAAATTTCTGCACCGAATCATGCCAGCATACCACGAGAAAATACGCCCATTTCCTAATGCTTTCCGTGTGCGTATTTGCCAGACCAATCCCCAACGCATCGACGAAAAATAACCCATTATCGGTCGCTTAGTACTAGCAAATTCCTGCACCGATTTATGCCAGCATACCACGAGAAAATACGACAATTTCCTAATGCTTTCCGTGTGCGTATTTGCCAGACCGATTCCCAAAGCATCTACGGAAAAACCACACATTATCGGTCGCTTACTGCTAGCAAATTACTGCACCGATCCATACCAGCATACCACGAGAAAATACGCCCATTTCCTAATGCTTAACGTGTGCGTATTTGCAAGACCGTTCCCCAACGCATCTACGGAAAAATAACACATTATCGGTCGCTTACTGCAAGCAGATTCATGCACCGAATCATGCCAGCATACCACGAGAAAATACGCCCATTTTTGCGTATTTGCGTGTGCGTATGTGCCATACCAATGCCCAACGCAGCTGCCGAAAAATATCCCATTATCGGTCGCTTACTGCTAGCAAATTCCTGCACCGATCCATACCAGCATACCATGAGAAAATACACCCATTTCCTAATGCTTTCCGTGTGCGAATTTGCCAGACCGATCCCCAGCGCATCTACGGAAAAACCACACATTATCGGTCGCTTACTGCTAGCAAATTCCTGCACCGATCCACACCAGCATACCACGAGAAAATACGCCCATTTCCTAATGCTTTACGTGTGCGTTTTTGCCAGACCAATCCCCAACGAATCTACGGAAAAACAACACATTATCGGTCGCTTACTGCTAGCAAATTCCTGCACCGATCCACACCAGCATACCACGAGAAAATACGCCCATTTCCTAATGCTTTACGTGTGCGTTTTTGCCAGACCAATGCCCAACGCAGCTGCCGAAAAATAACCCAATATCGGTCGCTTACTGCTAGCAAATTCCTGCACCGATTTATGCCAGCATACCACGAGAAAATACGCCCATTTCCTAATGCTTTCCATGTGCGTATTTGCCAGACCAATGCCCAACGCAGCTGCCGAAAAATAACCCATTATCGGTCGCTTACTGCTAGCAAATTCCTGCACCGATTTATGCCAGCATACCACGAGAAAATACGACAATTTCCTAATGCTTTTCGTGTGCGTTTTTGCCAGACCGATCTCAAGCGCATGTATGAAAATACAACACATTATCGGTCGCTTACTGCTAGCAGATTAATGCACCGAATCATGCCAGCATACCACGAGAAAATACGCCCATTTCCTAATGCTTTCCGTGTGCGTATTTGCCAGACCAATCCCCAACGCAGCTGCCGAAAAATAACCCATTATCGGTCGCTTACTACTAGCAAATTCCTGCACCGATCCACACCAGCATACCACGAGAAAATACGCCCATTTCCTAATGCTTTCCGTGTGCGTTTTTGCCAGACCAATCCCCAACGCAGCTGCCGAAAAATAACCCATTATCGGTCGCTTACTACTTGCAAATTCCTGCACCGATTTATGCCAGCATACCACGAGAAAATACGCCCATTTCCTAATGCTTTCCGTGTGCGTTTTTGCCAGACCAATCCCCAACGCATCTACCGAAAAATATCCCATTATCGGTCGCTTACTACTAGCAAATTCCTGCACCGATTTATGCCAACATACCACGAGAAAATACGACAATTTCCTAATGCTTTCCGTGTGCGTATTTGCCAGACCGATTCCCAAAGCATCTACGGAAAAACCACACATTATCGGTCGCTTACTGCTAGCAAATTACTGCACCGATCCATACCAGCATACCACGAGAAAATACGCCCATTTCTTAATGCTTTACGTGTGCGTATTTGCAAGACCGATCCCCAACGCATCTACGGAAAAATATCACATTATCGGTCGCTTACTGCTAGCAGATTCATGCACCGAATCATGCCAGCATACCACGAGAAAATACGCCCATTTTTGCGTATTTGCGTGTGCGTATTTGCCAGACCAATGCCCAACGCAGCTGCCGAAAAATAACCCATTATCGGTCGCTTACTGCTAGCAAATTCCTGCACCGATCCATACCACGAGAAAATACGACAATTTCCTAATGCTTTTCGTGTGCGTATTTGCCAGACCAATCCCCAGCGCATCTACGGAAAAACCACAAATTATCGGTCGCTTACTGCTAGCAAATTCCTGCACCGATCCACACCAGCATACCACGAGCATACCGTGCCCATTTCCTAATGCTTACCGTGTGCGTTTTTGCCAGACCAATCCCCAACGCATCTACGGAAAAACAACACATTATCGGTCGCTTACTGCTAGCAAATTCCTGCACCGATCCACACCAGCATACCACGAGAAAATACGCCCATTTCCTAATGCTTTACGTGTGTGTTTTTGCCAGACCAATCCCCAACGCACTACGGAAAAACAACACATTATCGGTCGCTTACTGCTAGCAAATTCCTGCACCGATCCACACCAGCATACCACGAGAAAATACGCCCATTTCCTAATGCTTTCCGTGTGCGTTTTTGCCAGACCAATCCCCAACGCAGCTGCCGAAAAATAACCCATTATCGGTCGCTTACTACTTGCAAATTCCTGCACCGATTTATGCCAGCATACCACGAGAAAATACGCCCATTTCCTAATGCTTTCCGTGTGCGTTTTTGCCAGACCAATCCCCAACGCATCTACCGAAAAATATCCCATTATCGGTCGCTTACTACTAGCAAATTCCTGCACCGATTTATGACAGCATACCACGAGAAAATACGCCCATTTCCTAGTGCTTTCCGTATGCGTATTTGCCAGACCAATCCCCAACGCAGCTGCCGAAAAATAACCCATTATCGGTCGCTTACTACTAGCAAATTCCTGCATCGAATCATGCCAGCATACCACGAGAAAATACGCCCATTTCCTAATGCTTTCCGTGTGCGTTTTTGCCAGACCAACGCCCAACGCATCTACCGAAAAATAACCCATTATCGGTCGCTTACTACTACCAAATTCCTGCATCGAATCATGCCAGCATACCACGAGAAAATACGCCCATTTCCTAATGCTTTCCGTGTGCGTTTTTGCCAGACCAATCCCCAACGCAGCTGCCGAAAAATAACCCATTATCGGTCGCTTACTACTAGCAAATTCCTGCACCGATTTATGCCAACATACCACGAGAAAATACGACAATTTCCTAATGCTTTCCGTGTGCGTATTTGCCAGACCGATTCCCAAAGCATCTACGGAAAAACCACACATTATCGGTCGCTTACTGCTAGCAAATTACTGCACCGATCCATACCAGCATACCACGAGAAAATACGCCCATTTCTTAATGCTTTACGTGTGCGTATTTGCAAGACCGATCCCCAACGCATCTACGGAAAAATATCACATTATCGGTCGCTTACTGCTAGCAGATTCATGCACCGAATCATGCCAGCATACCACGAGAAAATACGCCCATTTTTGCGTATTTGCGTGTGCGTATTTGCCAGACCAATGCCCAACGCAGCTGCCGAAAAATAACCCATTATCGGTCGCTTACTGCTAGCAAATTCCTGCACCGATCCATACCACGAGAAAATACGACAATTTCCTAATGCTTTTCGTGTGCGTATTTGCCAGACCAATCCCCAGCGCATCTACGGAAAAACCACAAATTATCGGTCGCTTACTGCTAGCAAATTCCTGCACCGATCCACACCAGCATACCACGAGCATACCGTGCCCATTTCCTAATGCTTACCGTGTGCGTTTTTGCCAGACCAATCCCCAGCGCATCTACGGAAAAACAACACATTATCGGTCGCTTACTGCTAGCAAATTCCTGCACCGATCCACACCAGCATACCACGAGAAAATACGCCCATTTCCTAATGCTTTACGTGTGTGTTTTTGCCAGACCAATCCCCAACGCACTACGGAAAAACAACACATTATCGGTCGCTTACTGCTAGCAAATTCCTGCACCGATCCACACCAGCATACCACGAGAAAATACGCCCATTTCCTAATGCTTTCCGTGTGCGTTTTTGCCAGACCAATCCCCAACGCAGCTGCCGAAAAATAACCCATTATCGGTCGCTTACTACTTGCAAATTCCTGCACCGATTTATGCCAGCATACCACGAGAAAATACGCCCATTTCCTAATGCTTTCCGTGTGCGTTTTTGCCAGACCAATCCCCAACGCATCTACCGAAAAATATCCCATTATCGGTCGCTTACTACTAGCAAATTCCTGCACCGATTTATGACAGCATACCACGAGAAAATACCCCCATTTCCTAGTGCCTTCCGTATGCGTATTTGCCAGACCAATCCCCAACGCAGCTGCCGAAAAATAACCCATTATCGGTCGCTTACTACTAGCAAATTCCTGCATCGAATCATGCCAGCATACCACGAGAAAATACGCCCATTTCCTAATGCTTTCCGTGTGCGTTTTTGCCAGACCAATGCCCAACGCATCTACCGAAAAATAACCCATTATCGGTCGCTTACTACTACCAAATTCCTGCATCGAATCATGCCAGCATACCACGAGAAAATACGCCCATTTCCTAATGCTTTCCGTGTGCGTTTTTGCCAGACCAATCCCCAACGCAGCTGCCGAAAAATAACCCATTATCGGTCGCTTACTACTAGCAAATTCCTGCACCGATCCACACCAGCATACCACGAGAAAATACACCCATTTCCTAATGCTTTCCGTGTGCGTTTTTGCCAGACCAATCCCCAACGCAGCTGCCGAAAAATAACCCATTATCGGTCGCTTACTACTTGCAAATTCCTGCACCGATTTATGCCAGCATACCACGAGAAAATACGTCCATTTCCTAATGCTTTCCGTGTGCGTTTTTTCCAGACCAATCCCCAACGCATCTACCGAAAAATATCCCATTATCGGTCGCTTACTACTAGCAAATTCCTGCACCGATTTATGACAGCATACCACGAGAAAATACGACAATTTCCTAATGCTTTCCGTATGCGTATTTGCCAGACCAATGCCCAACGCAGCTGCCGAAAAATAACCCATTATCGGTCGCTTACTGCTAGCAAATTCCTGCACCGATTTATGCCAGCATACCACTAGAAAATACGCCCATTTCCTAATGCTTTCCGTGTGCGTTTTTGCCAGACCAATGCCCAACGCATCTACCGAAAAATAACCCATTATCGGTCGCTTACTGCTAGCAAATTCCTGCACCGATTTATGCCAGCATACCACGAGAAAATACGACCATTTCCTAATGCTTTCCGTGTGCGTTTTTGCCAGACCAATGCCCAACGCATCTACCGAAAAATAACCCATTATCGGTCGCTTACTACTACCAAATTCCTGCACCGATCCACACCAGCATACCACGAGAAAATACGCCCATTTCCTAATGCTTTCCGTATGCGTATTTGCAAGACCAATGCCCAACGCAGCTGCCGAAAATTAACACATTATCGGTCGCTTACTACTAGCAAATTCCTGCATCGAATCATGCCAGCATACCACGAGAAAATACGCCTATTTCCTAATGCTTTCCGTGTGCGTTTTTGCCAGACCAATCCCCAACGCAGCTGCCGAAAAATAACCCATTATCGGTCGCTTACTACTAGCAAATTCCTGCACCGATCCACACCAGCATACCACGAGAAAATACGCCCATTTCCTAATGCTTTCCGTGTGCGTTTTTGCCAGACCAATCCCCAACGCAGCTGCCGAAAAATAACCCATTATCGGTCGCTTACTGCTAGCAAATTCCTGCACCGATTTATGCCAGCATACCACGAGAAAATACGCCCATTTCCTAATGCTTTCCGTGTGCGTTTTTGCCAGACCAATCCCCAACGCAGCTGCCGAAAAATAACCCATTATCGGTCGCTTACTACTAGCAAATTCCTGCACCGATTTATGCCAGCATACCACGAGAAAATACGCCCATTTCCTAATGCTTTCCGTATGCGTATTTGCCAGACCGATCCCCAACGCAGCTGCCGAAAAATAACCCATTATCGGTCGCTTACTACTAGCAAATTCCTGCACCGATCCACACCAGCATACCACGAGAAAATACGCCCATTTCCTAATGCTTTCCGTGTGCGTTTTTGCCAGACCAATCCCCAACGCAGCTGCCGAAAAATAACCCATTATCGGTCGCTTACTACTTGCAAATTCCTGCACCGATTTATGCCAGCATACCACGAGAAAATACGCCCATTTCCTAATGCTTTCCGTGTGCGTTTTTGCCAGACCAATCCCCAACGCAGCTGCCGAAAAATAACCCATTATCGGTCGCTTACTACTACCAAATTCCTGCACCGATCCACACCAGCATACCACGAGAAAATACGCCCATTTCCTAATGCTTTCCGTATGCGTATTTGCAAGACCAATGCCCAACGCAGCTGCCGAAAATTAACCCATTATCGGTCGCTTACTACTAGCAAATTCCTGCATCGAATCATGCCAGCATACCACGAGAAAATACGCCCATTTCCTAATGCTTTCCGTGTGCGTTTTTGCCAGACCAATCCCCAACGCAGCTGCCGAAAAATAACCCATTATCGGTCGCTTACTACTAGCAAATTCCTGCACCGATCCACACCAGCATACCACGAGAAAATACGCCCATTTCCTAATGCTTTCCGTGTGCGTTTTTGCCAGACCAATCCCCAACGCAGCTGCCGAAAAATAACCCATTATCGGTCGCTTACTACTTGCAAATTCCTGCACCGATTTATGCCAGCATACCACGAGAAAATACGCCCATTTCCTAATGCTTTCCGTGTGCGTTTTTGCCAGACCAATCCCCAACGCAGCTGCCGAAAAATAACCCATTATCGGTCGCTTACTGCTAGCAAATTCCTGCACCGATCCACACCAGCATACCACGAGAAAATACGCCCATTTCCTAATGCTTTCCGTATGCGTATTTGCCAGACCGATCCCCAACGCAGCTGCCGAAAAATAACCCATTATCGGTCGCTTACTACTAGCAAATTCCTGCATCGAATCATGCCAGCATACCACGAGAAAATACGCCCATTTCCTAATGCTTTCCGTGTGCGTTTTTGCCAGACCAATGCCCAACGCATCTACGGGAAAATAACCCATTATCGGTCGCTTACTACTACCAAATTCCTGCACCGATCCACACCAGCATACCACGAGAAAATACGCCCATTTCCTAATGCTTTCCGTGTGCGTATTTGCCAGACCGATCCCCAACGCAGCTGCCGAAAAATAACCCATTATCGGTCGCTTACTACTAGCAAATTCCTGCATCGAATCATGCCAGCATACCACGAGAAAATACGCCCATTTCCTAATGCTTTCCGTGTGCGTTTTTGCCAGACCAATCCCCAACGCAGCTGCCGAAAAATAACCCATTATCGGTCGCTTACTACTAGCAAATTCCTGCACCGATCCACACCAGCATACCACGAGAAAATACGCCCATTTCCTAATGCTTTCCGTGTGCGTTTTTGCCAGACCAATCCCCAACGCAGCTGCCGAAAAATAACCCATTATCGGTCGCTTACTACTTGCAAATTCCTGCACCGATTTATGCCAGCATACCACGAGAAAATACGCCCATTTCCTAATGCTTTCCGTGTGCGTTTTTGCCAGACCAATCCCCAACGCATCTACCGAAAAATATCCCATTATCGGTCGCTTACTACTAACAATTCCTGCACCGATTTATGACAGCATACCACGAGAAAATACGCCCATTTCCTAATGCTTTCCGTGTGCGTTTTTACCAGACCAATCCCCAACGCAGCTGCCGAAAAATAACCCATTATCGGTCGCTTACTACTTGTAAATTCCTGCACCGATTTATGCCAGCATACCACGACAAAATACGCCCATTTCCTAATGCTTTCCGTGTGCGTTTTTGCCAGACCAATCCCTAACGCATCTACCGAAAAATATCCCATTATCGGTCGCTTACTACTAGCAAATTCCTGCACCGATTTATAACAGCATACCACGAGAAAATACGCCCATTTCCTAATGCTTTCCGTATGCGTATTTGCCAGACCAATGCCCAACGCAGCTGCCGAAAAATAACCCAATATCGGTAGCTTACTGCTAGCAAATTCCTGCACCGAATTATGCCAGCATACCACTAGAAAATACGCCCATTTCCTAATGCTTTCCGTGTGCGTTTTTGCCAGACCAATGCCCAACGCATCTACCGAAAAATAACCCATTATCGGTCGCTTACTGCTAGCAAATTCCTGCACCGATTTATGCCAGCATACCACGAGAAAATACGACCATTTCCTAATGCTTTCCGTGTGCGTTTTTACTAGACCAATGCCCAACGCATCTACCGAAAAATAACCCATTATCGGTCGCTTACTGCTAGCAAATTCCTGCACCGATTTATGCCAGCATACCACGAGAAAATACGCCCATTTCCAATGCAAAACGCAGCTGCCGAAAAATAACCCATTATCGGTCGCTTACTGCTAGCAAATTCCTGCACCGATTTATGCCAGCATACCACGAGAAAATACGCCCATTTCCTAATGCTTTCCGTGTGCGTTTTTGCCAGACCAATGCCCAACGCAGCTGCCGAAAAATATCCCATTATCGGTCGCTTACTGCTAGCAAATTCCTGCACCGATTTATGCCAGCATACCACGAGAAAATACGCCCATTTCCTAATGCTTTCCGTGTGCGTATTTGCCAGACCGATTCCCAACGCATCTACGGAAAAACAACACATTATCGGTCGCTTACTGCTAGCAAATTCCTGCACCGATCCACACCAGCATACCACGAGAAAATACGCCCATTTCCTAATGCTTTCCGTGTGCGTTTTTTCCAGACCAATCCCCAACGCATCTACCGAAAAATAACCCATTATCGGTCGCTTACTGCCAGCAGATTCCTGCACCGATCCACACCAGCATACCACGAGAAAATACGCCCATTTCCTAATGCTTTCCGTGTGCGTATTTGCCAGACCAATGCCCAACGCAGCTGCCGAAAAATATCCCATTATTGGTCGGTTACTGCTAGCAAATTCCTGCACCGATTTATGCCAGCATACCACGAGAAAATACGACAATTTCCTAATGCTTCCCGTGTGCGTTTTTGCCAGACCGATCCCTAACGCATCTACGAAAAAACAACACATTATCGGTCGCTTACTGCTAGCAAATTCCTGCACCGATTTATGCCAGCATACCACGAGAAAATACACCCATTTCCTAATGCTTTCCGTGTGCGTATTTGCCAGACCGATCCCCAAAGCATCTACGGAAAAACAACACATTATCCGTCGCTTACTGCTAGCAAATTTCTGCACCGATTCATACCAGCATACCACGAGAAAATACGCCCATTTCCTAATGCTTTCCGTGTGCGTATTTGCCAGACCGATCCCCAACGCATCTACGGAAAAACAACACATTATCGGTCGCTTACTGCTAGCAAATTCCTGCACCGAATCATACCAGCATACCACGAGAAAATAAGCCCATTTCCTAATGCTTTTCGTGTGCGTATTTGCAAGACCGATCCCCAACGCATCTACGAAAAAACAACACATTATCGGTCGCTTACTGCTAGCAAATTTCTGCACCGACCCATACCAGCATACAACGAGAAAATACGCCCATTTCCTAATGCTTTCCGTGTGCGTATTTGCAAGACCGATCCCCAACGCATCTACGAAAAAACAACACATTATCGGTCGCTTACTGCTAGCAAATTCCTGCACCGATCCACACCAGCATACCACGAGCATACCATGCCCATTTCCTAATGCTTTACGTGTGCGTTTTTGCCAGACCAATCCCCAGCGCATCTACGGAAAAACAACACATTATCGGTCGCTTACTGGTAGCAAATTCCTGCACCGATCCACACCAGCATACCACGAGAAAATACGCCCATTTCCTAATGCTTTACGTGTGCGTTTTTGCCAGACCATTCCCCAGCGCATCTACGGAAAAACAACACATTATCGGTCGCTTACTGCTAGCAAATTCCTGCACCGATCCACACCAGCATACCACGAGAAAATACGCCCATTTTTGCGTATTTGCGTGTGCGTTTTTGCCAGACCAATGCCCAACGCAGCTGCCGAAAAATAACCCAATATCGGTCGCTTACTGCTAGCAAATTCCTGCACCGATTTATGCCAGCATACCACGAGAAAATACGCCCATTTCCTAATGCTTTTCATGTGCGTATTTGCCAGACCAATGCCCAACGCAGCTGCCGAAAAATAACCCATTATCGGTCGCTTACTGCTAGCAAATTCCTGCACCGATTTATGCCAGCATACCACGAGAAAATACGACAATTTCCTAATGCTTTCCGTGTGCGTTTTTGCCAGACCGATCTCCAGCGCATGTATGAAAATACAACACATTATCGGTCGCTTACTGCTAGCAGATTAATGCACCGAATCATGCCAGCATACCACGAGAAAATACGCCCATTTCCTAATGCTTTCCGTGTGCGTATTTGCCAGACCAATCCCCAACGCAGCTGCCGAAAAATATCCCATTATCGGTCGCTTACTACTAGCAAATTCCTGCACCGATCCACACCAGCATACCACGAGAAAATACGCCCATTTCCTAATGCTTTCCGTGTGCGTTTTTGCCAGACCAATCCCCAACGCAGCTGCCGAAAAACAACCCATTATCGGTCGCTTACTACTTGCAAATTCCTGCACCGATTTATGCCAGCATACCACGAGAAAATACGCCCATTTCCTAATGCTTTCCGTGTGCGTTTTTGCCAGACCAATCCCCAACGCATCTACCGAAAAATATCCCATTATCGGTCGCTTACTACTAGCAAATTCCTGCACCGATTTATGACAGCATACCACGAGAAAATACGCCCATTTCCTAATGCTTTCCGTATGCGTATTTGCCAGACCAATCCCCAACGCAGCTGCCGAAAAATAACCCATTATCGGTCGCTTACTACTAGCAAATTCCTGCATCGAATCATGCCAGCATACCACGAGAAAATACGCCCATTTCCTAATGCTTTCCGTGTGCGTTTTTGCCAGACCAATGCCCAACGCAGCTGCCGAAAAATATCCCATTATCGGTCGCTTACTGCTAGCAAATTCCTGCACCGATTGATGCCAGCATACCACGAGAAAATACGCCCATTTCCAATGCAAAACGCAGCTGCCGAAAAATAACCCATTATCGGTCGCTTACTGCTAGCAAATTCCTGCACCGATTTATGCCAGCATACCACGAGAAAATACGACAATTTCCTAATGCTTTCCGTGTGCGTATTTGCCAGACCGATCCCCAAAGCATCTACGGAAAAACAACACATTATCCGTCGCTTACTGCTAGCAAATTTCTGCACCGATTCATACCAGCATACCACGAGAAAATACGCCCATTTCCTAATGCTTTCCGTGTGCGTATTTGCCAGACCGATCCCTAACGCATCTACGGAAAAACAACACATTATCGGTCGCTTACTGCTAGCAAATTTCTGCACCGATTTATACCAGCATACCACGAGAAAATACGACAATTTCCTAATGCTTTCCGTGTGCGTATTTGCTTGACCGATCCCTAACGCATCTACGAAAAAACAACACATTATCGGTCGCTTACTGCTAGCATATTTCTGCACCGATTCATACCAGCATACCACGAGAAAATACGCCCATTTCCTAATGCTTTCCGTGTGCGTATTTGCCAGACCGATCCCCAACGCATCTACGGAAAAACAACACATTATCGGTCGCTTACTGCTAGCAAATTCCTGCACCGATTTATGCCAGCATATCACGAGAAAATACGACAATTTCCTAATGCTTTCCGTGTGCGTATTTGCTTGATCGATCCCTAACGCATCTACGGAAAAACAACACATTATCGGTCGCTTACTGCTAGCAAATTTCTGCACCGATTCATACCAGCATACCACGAGAAAATACGACAATTTCCTAATGCTTTCCGTGTGCGTATTTGCTTGACCGATCCCTAACGCATCTACGGAAAAACAACACATTATCGGTCGCTTACTGTTAGCAGATTCCTGCACCGATCCATACCAGCATACCACGGGAAAACACGGCCATTTCCTAATGCTTTCCGTGTGCGTATTTGCCAGACCGATCCCCAAAGCATCTACGGAAAAACAACACATTATCCGTCGCTTACTGCTAGCAAATTTCTGCACCGATTCATACCAGCATACCACGAGAAAATACGACAATTTCCTAATGCTTTCCGTGTGCGTATTTGCTTGACCGATCCCTAACGCATCTACGGAAAAACAACACATTATCGGTCGCTTACTGCTAGCAAATTTCTGCACCGATTCATACCAGCATACCACGAGAAAATACGACAATTTCCTAATGCTTTCCGTGTGCGTATTTGCTTGGCCGATCCCTAACGCATCTACGGAAAAACCACACATTATCGGTCGCTTACTGCTAGCAAATTACTGCACCGATCCATACCAGCATACCATGAGAAAACACGCCCATTTTTGCGTATTTGCGTGTGCGTTTTTGCCAGACCAATGCCCAACGCAGCTGCCGAAAAATAACCCATTATCGGTCGCTTACTGCTAGCAAATTCCTGCACCGATCCACACCAGCATACCACGAACATACCATGCCCATTTCCTAATGCTTTCCGTGTGCGTTTTTGCCAGACCAATCCCCAACGCATCTACCGAAAAATATCCCATTATCGGTCGCTTACTACTAGCAAATTCCTGCACCGATTTATGACAGCATACCACGAGAAAATACGCCCATTTCCTAATGCTTTACGTGTGCGTATTTGCCAGACCAATCCCCAACGCAGCTGCCGAAAAATAACCCATTATCGGTCGCTTACTACTAGCAAATTCCTGCATCGAATCATGCCAGCATACCACGAGAAAATACGCCCATTTCCTAATGCTTTCCGTGTGCGTTTTTGCCAGACCAATGCCCAACGCATCTACCGAAAAATAACACATTATCGGTCGCTTACTACTACCAAATTCCTGCACCGATCCACACCAGCATACCACGAGAAAATACGCCCATTTCCTAATGCTTTCCGTATGCGTATTTGCCAGACCGATCACCAACGCAGCTGCCGAAAAATAACCCATTATCGGTCGCTTACTACTAGCAAATTCCTGCATCGAATCATGCCAGCATACCACGAGAAAATACGCCCATTTCCTAATGCTTTCCGTGTGCGTTTTTGCCAGACCAATCCCCAACGCAGCTGCCGAAAAATAACCCATTATCGGTCGCTTACTACTAGCAAATTCCTGCACCGATCCACACCAGCATACCACGAGAAAATACACCCATTTCCTAATGCTTTACGTGTGTGTTTTTGCCAGACCAATCCCCAACGCACTACGGAAAAACAACACATTATCGGTCGCTTACTGCTAGCAAATTCCTGCACCGATCCACACCAGCATACCACGAGAAAATACGCCCATTTCCTAATGCTTTACGTGTGTGTTTTTGCCAGACCAATCCCCAACGCACTACGGAAAAACAACACATTATCGGTCGCTTACTGCTAGCAAATTCCTGCACCGATCCACACCAGCATACCACGAGAAAATACGCCCATTTCCTAATGCTTTCCGTGTGTGTTTTTGCCAGACCAATCCCCAACGCACTACGGAAAAACAACACATTATCGGTCGCTTACTGCTAGCAAATTCCTGCACCGATCCACACCAGCATACCACGAGCATACCGTGCCCATTTCCTAATGCTTACCGTGTGCGTTTTTGCCAGACCAATCCCCAACGCATCTACGGAAAAACAACACATTATCGGTCGCTTACTGCTAGCAAATTCCTGCACCGATCCACACCAGCATACCACGAGAAAATACGCCCATTTCCTAATGCTTTACGTGTGTGTTTTTGCCAGACCAATCCCCAACGCACTACGGAAAAACAACACATTATCGGTCGCTTACTGCTAGCAAATTCCTGCACCGATCCACACCAGCATACCACGAGAAAATACGCCCATTTCCTAATGCTTTCCGTGTGCGTTTTTGCCAGACCAATCCCCAACGCAGCTGCCGAAAAATAACCCATTATCGGTCGCTTACTACTTGCAAATTCCTGCACCGATTTATGCCAGCATACCACGAGAAAATACGCCCATTTCCTAATGCTTTCCGTGTGCGTTTTTGCCAGACCAATCCCCAACGCATCTACCGAAAAATATCCCATTATCGGTCGCTTACTACTAGCAAATTCCTGCACCGATTTATGACAGCATACCACGAGAAAATACGCCCATTTCCTAGTGCTTTCCGTATGCGTATTTGCCAGACCAATCCCCAACGCAGCTGCCGAAAAATAACCCATTATCGGTCGCTTACTACTAGCAAATTCCTGCATCGAATCATGCCAGCATACCACGAGAAAATACGCCCATTTCCTAATGCTTTCCGTGTGCGTTTTTGCCAGACCAACGCCCAACGCATCTACCGAAAAATAACCCATTATCGGTCGCTTACTACTACCAAATTCCTGCATCGAATCATGCCAGCATACCACGAGAAAATACGCCCATTTCCTAATGCTTTCCGTGTGCGTTTTTGCCAGACCAATCCCCAACGCAGCTGCCGAAAAATAACCCATTATCGGTCGCTTACTACTAGCAAATTCCTGCACCGATTTATGCCAACATACCACGAGAAAATACGACAATTTCCTAATGCTTTCCGTGTGCGTATTTGCCAGACCGATTCCCAAAGCATCTACGGAAAAACCACACATTATCGGTCGCTTACTGCTAGCAAATTACTGCACCGATCCATACCAGCATACCACGAGAAAATACGCCCATTTCTTAATGCTTTACGTGTGCGTATTTGCAAGACCGATCCCCAACGCATCTACGGAAAAATATCACATTATCGGTCGCTTACTGCTAGCAGATTCATGCACCGAATCATGCCAGCATACCACGAGAAAATACGCCCATTTTTGCGTATTTGCGTGTGCGTATTTGCCAGACCAATGCCCAACGCAGCTGCCGAAAAATAACCCATTATCGGTCGCTTACTGCTAGCAAATTCCTGCACCGATCCATACCACGAGAAAATACGACAATTTCCTAATGCTTTTCGTGTGCGTATTTGCCAGACCAATCCCCAGCGCATCTACGGAAAAACCACAAATTATCGGTCGCTTACTGCTAGCAAATTCCTGCACCGATCCACACCAGCATACCACGAGCATACCGTGCCCATTTCCTAATGCTTTCCGTGTGCGTTTTTGCCAGACCAATCCCCAGCGCATCTACGGAAAAACAACACATTATCGGTCGCTTACTGCTAGCAAATTCCTGCACCGATCCACACCAGCATACCACGAGAAAATACGCCCATTTCCTAATGCTTTACGTGTGTGTTTTTGCCAGACCAATCCCCAACGCACTACGGAAAAACAACACATTATCGGTCGCTTACTGCTAGCAAATTCCTGCACCGATCCACACCAGCATACCACGAGAAAATACGCCCATTTCCTAATGCTTTCCGTGTGCGTTTTTGCCAGACCAATCCCCAACGCAGCTGCCGAAAAATAACCCATTATCGGTCGCTTACTACTTGCAAATTCCTGCACCGATTTATGCCAGCATACCACGAGAAAATACGCCCATTTCCTAATGCTTTCCGTGTGCGTTTTTGCCAGACCAATCCCCAACGCATCTACCGAAAAATATCCCATTATCGGTCGCTTACTACTAGCAAATTCCTGCACCGATTTATGACAGCATACCACGAGAAAATACCCCCATTTCCTAGTGCCTTCCGTATGCGTATTTGCCAGACCAATCCCCAACGCAGCTGCCGAAAAATAACCCATTATCGGTCGCTTACTACTAGCAAATTCCTGCATCGAATCATGCCAGCATACCACGAGAAAATACGCCCATTTCCTAATGCTTTCCGTGTGCGTTTTTGCCAGACCAATGCCCAACGCATCTACCGAAAAATAACCCATTATCGGTCGCTTACTACTACCAAATTCCTGCATCGAATCATGCCAGCATACCACGAGAAAATACGCCCATTTCCTAATGCTTTCCGTGTGCGTTTTTGCCAGACCAATCCCCAACGCAGCTGCCGAAAAATAACCCATTATCGGTCGCTTACTACTAGCAAATTCCTGCACCGATCCACACCAGCATACCACGAGAAAATACACCCATTTCCTAATGCTTTCCGTGTGCGTTTTTGCCAGACCAATCCCCAACGCAGCTGCCGAAAAATAACCCATTATCGGTCGCTTACTACTTGCAAATTCCTGCACCGATTTATGCCAGCATACCACGAGAAAATACGTCCATTTCCTAATGCTTTCCGTGTGCGTTTTTTCCAGACCAATCCCCAACGCATCTACCGAAAAATATCCCATTATCGGTCGCTTACTACTAGCAAATTCCTGCACCGATTTATGACAGCATACCACGAGAAAATACGACAATTTCCTAATGCTTTCCGTATGCGTATTTGCCAGACCAATGCCCAACGCAGCTGCCGAAAAATAACCCATTATCGGTCGCTTACTGCTAGCAAATTCCTGCACCGATTTATGCCAGCATACCACTAGAAAATACGCCCATTTCCTAATGCTTTCCGTGTGCGTTTTTGCCAGACCAATGCCCAACGCATCTACCGAAAAATAACCCATTATCGGTCGCTTACTGCTAGCAAATTCCTGCACCGATTTATGCCAGCATACCACGAGAAAATACGACCATTTCCTAATGCTTTCCGTGTGCGTTTTTACCAGACCAATGCCCAACGCATCTACCGAAAAATAACCCATTATCGGTCGCTTACTACTACCAAATTCCTGCACCGATCCACACCAGCATACCACGAGAAAATACGCCCATTTCCTAATGCTTTCCGTATGCGTATTTGCAAGACCAATGCCCAACGCAGCTGCCGAAAATTAACACATTATCGGTCGCTTACTACTAGCAAATTCCTGCATCGAATCATGCCAGCATACCACGAGAAAATACGCCTATTTCCTAATGCTTTCCGTGTGCGTTTTTGCCAGACCAATCCCCAACGCAGCTGCCGAAAAATAACCCATTATCGGTCGCTTACTACTAGCAAATTCCTGCACCGATCCACACCAGCATACCACGAGAAAATACGCCCATTTCCTAATGCTTTCCGTGTGCGTTTTTGCCAGACCAATCCCCAACGCAGCTGCCGAAAAATAACCCATTATCGGTCGCTTACTGCTAGCAAATTCCTGCACCGATTTATGCCAGCATACCACGAGAAAATACGCCCATTTCCTAATGCTTTCCGTGTGCGTTTTTGCCAGACCAATCCCCAACGCAGCTGCCGAAAAATAACCCATTATCGGTCGCTTACTACTAGCAAATTCCTGCACCGATCCACACCAGCATACCACGAGAAAATACGCCCATTTCCTAATGCTTTCCGTATGCGTATTTGCCAGACCGATCCCCAACGCAGGTGCCGAAAAATAACCCATTATCGGTCGCTTACTACTAGCAAATTCCTGCACCGATCCACACCAGCATACCACGAGAAAATACGCCCATTTCCTAATGCTTTCCGTGTGCGTTTTTGCCAGACCAATCCCCAACGCAGCTGCCGAAAAATAACCCATTATCGGTCGCTTACTACTTGCAAATTCCTGCACCGATTTATGCCAGCATACCACGAGAAAATACGCCCATTTCCTAATGCTTTCCGTGTGCGTTTTTGCCAGACCAATCCCCAACGCAGCTGCCGAAAAATAACCCATTATCGGTCGCTTACTACTACCAAATTCCTGCACCGATCCACACCAGCATACCACGAGAAAATACGCCCATTTCCTAATGCTTTCCGTATGCGTATTTGCAAGACCAATGCCCAACGCAGCTGCCGAAAAATAACCCATTATCGGTCGCTTACTACTAGCAAATTCCTGCATCGAATCATGCCAGCATACCACGAGAAAATACGCCCATTTCCTAATGCTTTCCGTGTGCGTTTTTGCCAGACCAATCCCCAACGCAGCTGCCGAAAAATAACCCATTATCGGTCGCTTACTACTAGCAAATTCCTGCACCGATCCACACCAGCATACCACGAGAAAATACGCCCATTTCCTAATGCTTTCCGTGTGCGTTTTTGCCAGACCAATCCCCAACGCAGCTGCCGAAAAATAACCCATTATCGGTCGCTTACTACTTGCAAATTCCTGCACCGATTTATGCCAGCATACCACGAGAAAATACGCCCATTTCCTAATGCTTTCCGTGTGCGTTTTTGCCAGACCAATCCCCAACGCAGCTGCCGAAAAATAACCCATTATCGGTCGCTTACTGCTAGCAAATTCCTGCACCGATCCACACCAGCATACCACGAGAAAATACGCCCATTTCCTAATGCTTTCCGTATGCGTATTTGCCAGACCGATCCCCAACGCAGCTGCCGAAAAATAACCCATTATCGGTCGCTTACTACTAGCAAATTCCTGCATCGAATCATGCCAGCATACCACGAGAAAATACGCCCATTTCCTAATGCTTTCCGTGTGCGTTTTTGCCAGACCAATGACCAACGCATCTACGGGAAAATAACCCATTATCGGTCGCTTACTACTACCAAATTCCTGCACCGATCCACACCAGCATACCACGAGAAAATACGCCCATTTCCTAATGCTTTCCGTGTGCGTATTTGCCAGACCGATCCCCAACGCAGCTGCCGAAAAATAACCCATTATCGGTCGCTTACTACTAGCAAATTCCTGCATCGAATCATGCCAGCATACCACGAGAAAATACGCCCATTTCCTAATGCTTTCCGTGTGCGTTTTTGCCAGACCAATCCCCAACGCAGCTGCCGAAAAACAACACATTATCGGTCGCTTACTACTAGCAAATTCCTGCACCGATCCACACCAGCATACCACGAGAAAATACGCCCATTTCCTAATGCTTTCCGTGTGCGTTTTTGCCAGACCAATCCCCAACGCAGCTGCCGAAAAATAACCCATTATCGGTCGCTTACTACTTGCAAATTCCTGCACCGATTTATGCCAGCATACCACGAGAAAATACGCCCATTTCCTAATGCTTTCCGTGTGCGTTTTTGCCAGACCAATCCCCAACGCATCTACCGAAAAATATCCCATTATCGGTCGCTTACTACTAACAATTCCTGCACCGATTTATGACAGCATACCACGAGAAAATACGCCCATTTCCTAATGCTTTCCGTGTGCGTTTTTACCAGACCAATCCCCAACGCAGCTGCCGAAAAATAACCCATTATCGGTCGCTTACTACTAGCAAATTCCTGCACCGATTTATGCCAGCATACCACGACAAAATACGCCCATTTCCTAATGCTTTCCGTGTGCGTTTTTGCCAGACCAATCCCTAACGCATCTACCGAAAAATATCCCATTATCGGTCGCTTACTACTAGCAAATTCCTGCACCGATTTATAACAGCATACCACGAGAAAATACGCCCATTTCCTAATGCTTTCCGTATGCGTATTTGCCAGACCAATGCCCAACGCAGCTGCCGAAAAATAACCCAATATCGGTAGCTTACTGCTAGCAAATTCCTGCACCGAATTATGCCAGCATACCACTAGAAAATACGCCCATTTCCTAATGCTTTCCGTGTGCGTTTTTGCCAGACCAATGCCCAACGCATCTACCGAAAAATAACCCATTATCGGTCGCTTACTGCTAGCAAATTCCTGCACCGATTTATGCCAGCATACCACGAGAAAATACGACCATTTCCTAATGCTTTCCGTGTGCGTTTTTACTAGACCAATGCCCAACGCATCTACCGAAAAATAACCCATTATCGGTCGCTTACTGCTAGCAAATTCCTGCACCGATTTATGCCAGCATACCACGAGAAAATACGCCCATTTCCAATGCAAAACGCAGCTGCCGAAAAATAACCCATTATCGGTCGCTTACTGCTAGCAAATTCCTGCACCGATTTATGCCAGCATACCACGAGAAAATACGCCCATTTCCTAATGCTTTCCGTGTGCGTTTTTGCCAGACCAATGCCCAACGCAGCTGCCGAAAAATATCCCATTATCGGTCGCTTACTGCTAGCAAATTCCTGCACCGATTTATGCCAGCATACCACGAGAAAATACGCCCATTTCCTAATGCTTTCCGTGTGCGTATTTGCCAGACCGATTCCCAACGCATCTACGGAAAAACAACACATTATCGGTCGCTTACTGCTAGCAAATTCCTGCACCGATCCACACCAGCATACCACGAGAAAATACGCCCATTTCCTAATGCTTTCCGTGTGCGTTTTTTCCAGACCAATCCCCAACGCATCTACCGAAAAATAACCCATTATCGGTCGCTTACTGCTAGCAGATTCCTGCACCGATCCACACCAGCATACCACGAGAAAATACGCCCATTTCCTAATGCTTTCCGTGTGCGTATTTGCCAGACCAATGCCCAACGCAGCTGCCGAAAAATATCCCATTATTGGTCGGTTACTGCTAGCAAATTCCTGCACCGATTTATGCCAGCATACCACGAGAAAATACGACAATTTCCTAATGCTTTTCGTGTGCGTTTTTGCCAGACCGATCCCTAACGCATCTACGAAAAAACAACACATTATCGGTCGCTTACTGCTAGCAAATTCCTGCACCGATTTATGCCAGCATACCACGAGAAAATACACCCATTTCCTAATGCTTTCCGTGTGCGTATTTGCCAGACCGATCCCCAAAGCATCTACGGAAAAACAACACATTATCCGTCGCTTACTGCTAGCAAATTTCTGCACCGATTCATACCAGCATACCACGAGAAAATACGCCCATTTCCTAATGCTTTCCGTGTGCGTATTTGCCAGACCGATCCCCAACGCATCTACGGAAAAACAACACATTATCGGTCGCTTACTGCTAGCAAATTCCTGCACCGAATCATACCAGCATACCACGAGAAAATAAGCCCATTTCCTAATGCTTTTCGTGTGCGTATTTGCAAGACCGATCCCCAACGCATCTACGAAAAAACAACACATTATCGGTCGCTTACTGCTAGCAAATTTCTGCACCGACCCATACCAGCATACAACGAGAAAATACGCCCATTTCCTAATGCTTTCCGTGTGCGTATTTGCAAGACCGATCCCCAACGCATCTACGAAAAAACAACACATTATCGGTCGCTTACTGCTAGCAAATTCCTGCACCGATCCACACCAGCATACCACGAGCATACCATGCCCATTTCCTAATGCTTTACGTGTGCGTTTTTGCCAGACCAATCCCCAGCGCATCTACGGAAAAACAACACATTATCGGTCGCTTACTGGTAGCAAATTCCTGCACCGATCCACACCAGCATACCACGAGAAAATACGCCCATTTCCTAATGCTTTACGTGTGCGTTTTTGCCAGACCATTCCCCAGCGCATCTACGGAAAACAACACATTATCGGTCGCTTACTGCTAGCAAATTCCTGCACCGATCCACACCAGCATACCACGAGAAAATACGCCCATTTTTGCGTATTTGCGTGTGCGTTTTTGCCAGACCAATGCCCAACGCAGCTGCCGAAAAATAACCCAATATCGGTCGCTTACTGCTAGCAAATTCCTGCACCGATTTATGCCAGCATACCACGAGAAAATACGCCCATTTCCTAATGCTTTTCATGTGCGTATTTGCCAGACCAATGCCCAACGCAGCTGCCGAAAAATAACCCATTATCGGTCGCTTACTGCTAGCAAATTCCTGCACCGATTTATGCCAGCATACCACGAGAAAATACGACAATTTCCTAATGCTTTCCGTGTGCGTTTTTGCCAGACCGATCTCCAGCGCATGTATGAAAATACAACACATTATCGGTCGCTTACTGCTAGCAGATTAATGCACCGAATCATGCCAGCATACCACGAGAAAATACGCCCATTTCCTAATGCTTTCCGTGTGCGTATTTGCCAGACCAATCCCCAACGCAGCTGCCGAAAAATATCCCATTATCGGTCGCTTACTACTAGCAAATTCCTGCACCGATCCACACCAGCATACCACGAGAAAATACGCCCATTTCCTAATGCTTTCCGTGTGCGTTTTTGCCAGACCAATCCCCAACGCAGCTGCCGAAAAACAACCCATTATCGGTCGCTTACTACTTGCAAATTCCTGCACCGATTTATGCCAGCATACCACGAGAAAATACGCCCATTTCCTAATGCTTTCCGTGTGCGTTTTTGCCAGACCAATCCCCAACGCATCTACCGAAAAATATCCCATTATCTGTCGCTTACTACTAGCAAATTCCTGCACCGATTTATGACAGCATACCACGAGAAAATACGCCCATTTCCTAATGCTTTCCGTATGCGTATTTGCCAGACCAATCCCCAACGCAGCTGCCGAAAAATAACCCATTATCGGTCGCTTACTACTAGCAAATTCCTGCATCGAATCATGCCAGCATACCACGAGAAAATACGCCCATTTCCTAATGCTTTCCGTGTGCGTTTTTGCCAGACCAATGCCCAACGCAGCTGCCGAAAAATATCCCATTATCGGTCGCTTACTGCTAGCAAATTCCTGCACCGATTGATGCCAGCATACCACGAGAAAATACGCCCATTTCCAATGCAAAACGCAGCTGCCGAAAAATAACCCATTATCGGTCGCTTACTGCTAGCAAATTCCTGCACCGATTTATGCCAGCATACCACGAGAAAATACGCCCATTTCCTAATGCTTTCCGTGTGCGTTTTTGCCAGACCAATGCCCAACGCAGCTGCCGAAAAATATCCCATTATCGGTCGCTTACTGCTAGCAAATTCCTGCACCGATTGATGCCAGCATACCACGAGAAAATACGCCCATTTCCAATGCAAAACGCAGCTGCCGAAAAATAACCCATTATCGGTCGCTTACTGCTAGCAAATTCCTGCACCGATTTATGCCAGCATACCACGAGAAAATACGCCCATTTCCTAATGCTTTCCGTGTGCGTTTTTTCCAGAAAAATTCCCAACGCATCTACCGAAAAATAACTTATTATCGGTCGCTTACTGCTAGCAGATTCCTGCACCGATCCATACCAGCAAACCACGAGAAAATACGCCCATTTCCTAATGCTTTCCGTGTGCTTATTTGCCAGAAAAATGCCCAACGCAGCTGCCGAAAAATATCCCATTATTGGTCGGTTACTGCTAGCAAATTCCTGCACCGATTTATGCCAGCATACCACGAGAAAATACGACAATTTCCTAATGCTTTCCGTGTGCGTATTTGCCAGACCGATCCCCAAAGCATCTACGGAAAAACAACACATTATCCGTCGCTTACTGCTAGCAAATTTCTGCACCGATTCATACCAGCATACCACGAGAAAATACGCCCATTTCCTAATGCTTTCCGTGTGCGTATTTGCCAGACCGATCCCTAACGCATCTACGGAAAAACAACACATTATCGGTCGCTTACTGCTAGCAAATTTCTGCACCGATTTATACCAGCATACCACGAGAAAATACGACAATTTCCTAATGCTTTCCGTGTGCGTATTTGCTTGACCGATCCCTAACGCATCTACGAAAAAACAACACATTATCGGTCGCTTACTGCTAGCATATTTCTGCACCGATTCATACCAGCATACCACGAGAAAATACGCCCATTTCCTAATGCTTTCCGTGTGCGTATTTGCCAGACCGATCCCCAACGCATCTACGGAAAAACAACACATTATCGGTCGCTTACTGCTAGCAAATTCCTGCACCGATTTATGCCAGCATATCACGAGAAAATACGACAATTTCCTAATGCTTTCCGTGTGCGTATTTGCTTGATCGATCCCTAACGCATCTACGGAAAAACAACACATTATCGGTCGCTTACTGCTAGCAAATTTCTGCACCGATTCATACCAGCATACCACGAGAAAATACGACAATTTCCTAATGCTTTCCGTGTGCGTATTTGCTTGACCGATCCCTAACGCATCTACGGAAAAACAACACATTATCGGTCGCTTACTGTTAGCAGATTCCTGCACCGATCCATACCAGCATACCACGGGAAAACACGGCCATTTCCTAATGCTTTCCGTGTGCGTATTTGCCAGACCGATCCCCAAAGCATCTACGGAAAAACAACACATTATCCGTCGCTTACTGCTAGCAAATTTCTGCACCGATTCATACCAGCATACCACGAGAAAATACGACAATTTCCTAATGCTTTCCGTGTGCGTATTTGCTTGACCGATCCCTAACGCATCTACGGAAAAACAACACATTATCGGTCGCTTACTGCTAGCAAATTTCTGCACCGATTCATACCAGCATACCACGAGAAAATACGACAATTTCCTAATGCTTTCCGTGTGCGTATTTGCTTGGCCGATCCCTAACGCATCTACGGAAAAACCACACATTATCGGTCGCTTACTGCTAGCAAATTACTGCACCGATCCATACCAGCATACCATGAGAAAATACGCCCATTTTTGCGTATTTGCGTGTGCGTTTTTGCCAGACCAATGCCCAACGCAGCTGCCGAAAAATAACCCATTATCGGTCGCTTACTGCTAGCAAATTCCTGCACCGATCCATACCACGAGAAAATACGACAATTTCCTAATGCTTTTCGTGTGCGTATTTGCCAGACCGATCCCCAGCGCATCTACGGAAAAACAACACATTATCGGTCGCTTACTGCTAGCAAATTCCTGCACCGATCCACACCAGCATACCACGAACATACCATGCCCATTTCCTAATGCTTTCCGTGTGCGTTTTTGCCAGACCAATCCCCAACGCATCTACCGAAAAATATCCCATTATCGGTCGCTTACTACTAGCAAATTCCTGCACCGATTTATGACAGCATACCACGAGAAAATACGCCCATTTCCTAATGCTTTACGTGTGCGTATTTGCCAGACCAATCCCCAACGCAGCTGCCGAAAAATAACCCATTATCGGTCGCTTACTACTAGCAAATTCCTGCATCGAATCATGCCAGCATACCACGAGAAAATACGCCCATTTCCTAATGCTTTCCGTGTGCGTTTTTGCCAGACCAATGCCCAACGCATCTACCGAAAAATAACACATTATCGGTCGCTTACTACTACCAAATTCCTGCACCGATCCACACCAGCATACCACGAGAAAATACGCCCATTTCCTAATGCTTTCCGTATGCGTATTTGCCAGACCGATCACCAACGCAGCTGCCGAAAAATAACCCATTATCGGTCGCTTACTACTAGCAAATTCCTGCATCGAATCATGCCAGCATACCACGAGAAAATACGCCCATTTCCTAATGCTTTCCGTGTGCGTTTTTGCCAGACCAATCCCCAACGCAGCTGCCGAAAAATAACCCATTATCGGTCGCTTACTACTAGCAAATTCCTGCACCGATCCACACCAGCATACCACGAGAAAATACACCCATTTCCTAATGCTTTCCGTGTGCGTTTTTGCCAGACCAATCCCCAACGCAGCTGCCGATAAATAACCCATTATCGGTCGCTTACTACTTGCAAATTCCTGCACCGATTTATGCCAGCATACCACGAGAAAATACGTCCATTTCCTAATGCTTTCCGTGTGCGTTTTTTCCAGACCAATCCCCAACGCATCTACCGAAAAATATCCCATTATCGGTCGCTTACTACTAGCAAATTCCTGCACCGATTTATGACAGCATACCACGAGAAAATACGACAATTTCCTAATGCTTTCCGTATGCGTATTTGCCAGACCAATGCCCAACGCAGCTGCCGAAAAATAACCCATTATCGGTCGCTTACTGCTAGCAAATTCCTGCACCGATTTATGCCAGCATACCACTAGAAAATACGCCCATTTCCTAATGCTTTCCGTGTGCGTTTTTGCCAGACCAATGCCCAACGCATCTACCGAAAAATAACCCATTATCGGTCGCTTACTGCTAGCAAATTCCTGCACCGATTTATGCCAGCATACCACGAGAAAATACGACCATTTCCTAATGCTTTCCGTGTGCGTTTTTACCAGACCAATGCCCAACGCATCTACCGAAAAATAACCCATTATCGGTCGCTTACTACTAGCAAATTCCTGCACCGATCCACACCAGCATACCACGAGAAAATACGCCCATTTCCTAATGCTTTCCGTATGCGTATTTGCCAGACCAATGCCCAACGCAGCTGCCGAAAAATAGCCCATTATCGGTCGCTTACTACTAGCAAATTCCTGCATCGAATCATGCCAGCATACCACGAGAAAATACGCCCATTTCCTAATGCTTTCCGTGTGCGTTTTTGCCAGACCAATCCCCAACGCAGCTGCCGAAAAATAACCCATTATCGGTCGCTTACTACTAGCAAATTCCTGCACCGATCCACACCAGCATACCACGAGAAAATACGCCCATTTCCTAATGCTTTCCGTGTGCGTTTTTGCCAGACCAATCCCCAACGCAGCTGCCGAAAAATAACCCATTATCGGTCGCTTACGACTTGCAAATTCCTGCACCGATTTATGCCAGCATACCACGAGAAAATACGCCCATTTCCTAATGCTTTCCGTGTGCGTTTTTGCCAGACCAATCCCCAACGCAGCTGCCGAAAAATAACCCATTATCGGTCGCTTACTACTAGCAAATTCCTGCACCGATCCACACCAGCATACCACGAGAAAATACGCCCATTTCCTAATGCTTTCCAAATGCGTATTTGCCAGACCGATCCCCAACGCAGCTGCCGAAAAATAACCCATTATCGGTCGCTTACTACTAGCAAATTCCTGCACCGATCCACACCAGCATACCACGAGAAAATACGCCCATTTCCTAATGCTTTCCGTGTGCGTTTTTGCCAGACCAATGCCCAACGCATCTACCGAAAAATAACCCATTATCGGTCGCTTACTACTACCAAATTCCTGCACCGATCCACACCAGCATACCACGAGAAAATACGCCCATTTCCTAATGCTTTCCGTATGCGTATTTGCCAGACCGATCCCCAACGCAGCTGCCGAAAAATAACCCATTATCGGTCGCTTACTACTAGCAAATTCCTGCATCGAATCATGCCAGCATACCACGAGAAAATACGCCCATTTCCTAATGCTTTCCGTGTGCGTTTTTGCCAGACCAATCCCCAACGCAGCTGCCGAAAAATAACCCATTATCGGTCGCTTACTACTAGCAAATTCCTGCACCGATCCACACCAGCATACCACGAGAAAATACGCCCATTTCCTAATGCTTTCCGTGTGCGTTTTTGCCAGACCAATCCCCAACGCAGCTGCCGAAAAATAACCCATTATCGGTCGCTTACTACTTGCAAATTCCTGCACCGATTTATGCCAGCATACCACGAGAAAATACGCCCATTTCCTAATGCTTTCCGTGTGCGTTTTTGCCAGACCAATCCCCAACGCATCTACCGAAAAATATCCCATTATCGGTCGCTTACTACTAACAATTCCTGCACCGATTTATGCCAGCATACCACGAGAAAATACGCCCATTTCCTAATGCTTTCCGTGTGCGTTTTTACCAGACCAATCCCCAACGCAGCTGCCGAAAAATAACTCATTATCGGTAGCTTACTACTTGTAAATTCCTGCACCGATTTATGCCAGCATACCACGACAAAATACGCCCATTTCCTAATGCTTTCCGTGTGCGTTTTTGCCAGACCAATCCCCAACGCATCTACCGAAAAATATCCCATTATCGGTCGCTTACTACTAGCAAATTCCTGCACCGATTTATGACAGCATACCACGAGAAAATACGCCCATTTCCTAATGCTTTCCGTATGCGTATTTGCCAGACCAATGCCCAACGCAGCTGCCGAAAAATAACCCATTATCGGTCGCTTACTGCTAGCAAATTCCTGCACCGATTTATGCCAGCATACCACTAGAAAATACGCCCATTTCCTAATGCTTTCCGTGTGCGTTTTCGCCAGACCAATGCCCAACGCATCTACCGAAAAATAACCCATTATCGGTCGCTTACTGCTAGCAAATTCCTGCACCGATTTATGCCAGCATACCACGAGAAAATACGACCATTTCCTAATGCTTTCCGTGTGCGTTTTTACTAGACCAATGCCCAACGCATCTACCGAAAAATAACCCATTATCGGTCGCTTACTGCTAGCAAATTCCTGCACCGATTTATGCTAGCATACCACGAGAAAATACGACAATTTCCTAATGCTTTCCGTGTGCGTATTTGCCAGACCGATTCCCAAAGCATCTAAGGAAAAACCACACATTATCGGTCGCTTACTGCTAGCAAATTCCTGCACCGATTTATGCCAGCATACCACTAGAAAATACGCCCATTTCCTAATGCTTTCCGTGTGCGTTTTCGCCAGACCAATGCCCAACGCATCTACCGAAAAATAACCCATTATCGGTCGCTTACTGCTAGCAAATTCCTGCACCGATTTATGCCAGCATACCACGAGAAAATACGCCCATTTCCTAATGCTTTCCGTGTGCGTTTTTGCCAGACCAATCCCCAACGCATCTACCGAAAAATATCCCATTATCGGTCGCTTACTACTAACAATTCCTGCACCGATTTATGCCAGCATACCACGAGAAAATACGCCCATTTCCTAATGCTTTCCGTGTGCGTTTTTACCAGACCAATCCCCAACGCAGCTGCCGAAAAATAACTCATTATCGGTAGCTTACTACTTGTAAATTCCTGCACCGATTTATGCCAGCATACCACGACAAAATACGCCCATTTCCTAATGCTTTCCGTGTGCGTTTTTGCCAGACCAATCCCCAACGCATCTACCGAAAAATATCCCATTATCGGTCGCTTACTACTAGCAAATTCCTGCACCGATTTATGACAGCATACCACGAGAAAATACGCCCATTTCCTAATGCTTTCCGTATGCGTATTTGCCAGACCAATGCCCAACGCAGCTGCCGAAAAATAACCCATTATCGGTCGCTTACTGCTAGCAAATTCCTGCACCGATTTATGCCAGCATACCACTAGAAAATACGCCCATTTCCTAATGCTTTCCGTGTGCGTTTTCGCCAGACCAATGCCCAACGCATCTACCGAAAAATAACCCATTATCGGTCGCTTACTGCTAGCAAATTCCTGCACCGATTTATGCCAGCATACCACGAGAAAATACGACCATTTCCTAATGCTTTCCGTGTGCGTTTTTACCAGACCAATCCCCAACGCAGCTGCCGAAAAATATCCCATTATCGGTCGCTTACTGCTAGCAAATTCCTGCACCGATTTATGCCAGCATACCACGAGAAAATACGCCCATTTCCTAATGCTTTCCGTGTGCGTTTTTTCCAGACCAATCCCCAACGCATCTACCGAAAAATAACCCATTATCGGTCGCTTACTGCTAGCAGATTCCTGCACCGATCCACACCAGCATACCACGAGAAAATACGCCCATTTCCTAATGCTTTCCGTGTGCGTATTTGCCAGACCAATGCCCAACGCAGCTGCCGAAAAATATCCCATTATTGGTCGGTTACTGCTAGCAAATTCCTGCACCGATTTATGCCAGCATACCACGAGAAAATACGACAATTTCCTAATGCTTTTCGTGTGCGTTTTTGCCAGACCGATCCCTAACGCATCTACGAAAAAACAACACATTATCGGTCGCTTACTGCTAGCAAATTCCTGCACCGAATCATACCAGCATACCACGAGAAAATACGCCCATTTTTGCGTATTTGCGTGTGCGTTTTTGCCAGACCAATGCCCAACGCAGCTGCCGAAAAATAACCCAATATCGGTCGCTTACTGCTAGCAAATTCCTGCACCGATTTATGCCAGCATACCACGAGAAAATACGCCCATTTCCTAATGCTTTTCATGTGCGTATTTGCCAGACCAATGCCCAACGCAGCTGCCGAAAAATATCCCATTATCGGTCGCTTACTGCTAGCAAATTCCTGCACCGATTTATGCCAGCATACCACGAGAAAATACGCCCATTTCCTAATGCTTTCCGTGTGCGTATTTGCCAGACCGATTCCCAACGCATCTACGGAAAAACAACACATTATCGGTCGCTTACTGCTAGCAAATTCCTGCACCGATCCACACCAGCATACCACGAGAAAATACGCCCATTTCCTAATGCTTTCTGTGTGCGTTTTTTCCAGACCAATCCCCAACGCATCTACCGAAAAATAACCCATTATCGGTCGCTTACTGCTAGCAGATTCCTGCACCGATCCACACCAGCATACCACGAGAAAATACGCCCATTTCCTAATGCTTTCCGTGTGCGTATTTGCCAGACCAATACCCAACGCAGCTGCCGAAAAATATCCCATTATTGGTCGGTTACTGCTAGCAAATTCCTGCACCGATTTATGCCAGCATACCACGAGAAAATACGACAATTTCCTAATGCTTTTCGTGTGCGTTTTTGCCAGACCTATCCCTAACGCATCTACGAAAAAACAACACATTATCGGTCGCTTACTGCTAGCAAATTCCTGCACCGAATCATACCAGCATACCACGAGAAAATACGCCCATTTTTGCGTATTTGCGTGTGCGTTTTTGCCAGACCAATGCCCAACGCAGCTGCCGAAAAATAACCCAATATCGGTCGCTTACTGCTAGCAAATTCCTGCACCGATTTATGCCAGCATACCACGAGAAAATACACCCATTTCCTAATGCTTTCCGTGTGCGTATTTGCCAGATCGATCCCCAAAGCATCTACGGAAAAACAACACATTATCCGTCGCTTACTGCTAGCAAATTTCAGCACCGATTCATACCAGCATACCACGAGAAAATACGCCCATTTCCTAATGCTTTCCGTGTGCGTATTTGCAAGACCGATCCCCAACGCATCTACGGAAAAACAACACATTATCGGTCGCTTACTGCTAGCAAATTCCTGCACCGAATCATACCAGCATACCACGAGAAAATACGCCCATTTCCTAATGCTTTTCGTGTGCGTATTTGCCAGATCGATCCCCAAAGCATCTACGGAAAAACAACACATTATCGGTCGCTTACTGCTAGCAAATTCCTGCACCGATCCACACCAGCATACCACGAGAAAATACGCCCATTTCCTAATGCTTTACGTGTGCGTTTTTGCCAGACCATTCCCCAGCGCATCTACGGAAAAACAACACATTATCGGTCGCTTACTGCTAGCAAATTCCTGCACCGATCCACACCAGCATACCACGAGAAAATACGCCCATTTTTGCGTATTTGCGTGTGCGTTTTTTCCAGACCAATGCCCAACGCAGCTGCCGAAAAATAACCCAATATCGGTCGCTTACTGCTAGCAAATTCCTGCACCGATTTATGCCAGCATACCACGAGAAAATACACCCATTTCCTAATGCTTTCCGTGTGCGTATTTGCCAGATCGATCCCCAAAGCATCTACGGAAAAACAACACATTATCGGTCGCTTACTGCTAGCAAATTTCTGCACCGACCCATACCAGCATACAACGAGAAAATACGCCCATTTCCTAATGCTTTCCGTGTGCGTATTTGCAAGACCGATCCCCAACGCATCTACGAAAAAACAACACATTATCGGTCGCTTACTGCTAGCAAATTCCTGCACCGATCCACACCAGCATACCACGAGCATACCATGCCCATTTCCTAATGCTTTACGTGTGCGTTTTTGCCAGACCAATCCCCAGCGCATCTACGGAAAAACAACACATTATCGGTCGCTTACTGCTAGCAAATTCCTGCACCGATCCACACCAGCATACCACGAGAAAATACGCCCATTTCCTAATGCTTTACGTGTGCGTTTTTGCCAGACCATTCCCCAGCGCATCTACGGAAAAACAACACATTATCGGTCGCTTACTGCTAGCAAATTCCTGCACCGATCCACACCAGCATACCACGAGAAAATACGCCCATTTTTGCGTATTTGCGTGTGCGTTTTTTCCAGACCAATGCCCAACGCAGCTGCCGAAAAATAACCCAATATCGGTCGCTTACTGCTAGCAAATTCCTGCACCGATTTATGCCAGCATACCACGAGAAAATACGCCCATTTCCTAATGCTTTTCATGTGCGTATTTGCCAGACCAATGCCCAACGCAGCTGCCGAAAAATAACCCATTATCGGTCGCTTACTGCTAGCAAATTCCTGCACCGATTAATGCCAGCATACCACGAGAAAATACGACAATTTCCTAATGCTTTTCGTGTGCGTTTTTGCCAGACCGATCTCCAGCGCATATATGAAAATACAACACATTATCGGTCGCTTACTGCTAGCAGATTAATGCACCGAATCATGCCAGCATACCACGAGAAAATACGCCCATTTCCTAATGCTTTCCGTGTGCGTATTTGCCAGACCAATCCCCAACGCAGCTGCCGAAAAATATCCCATTATCGGTCGCTTACTACTAGCAAATTCCTGCACCGATCCACACCAGCATACCACGAGAAAATACGCCCATTTCCTAATGCTTTCCGTGTGCGTTTTTGCCAGACCAATCCCCAACGCAGCTGCCGAAAAACAACCCATTATCGGTCGCTTACTACTTGCAAATTCCTGCACCGATTTATGCCAGCATACCACGAGAAAATACGCCCATTTCCTAATGCTTTCCGTGTGCGTTTTTGCCAGACCAATCCCCAACGCATCTACCGAAAAATATCCCATTATCGGTCGCTTACTACTAGCAAATTCCTGCACCGATTTATGACAGCATACCACGAGAAAATACGCCCATTTCCTAATGCTTTCCGTATGCGTATTTGCCAGACCAATCCCCAACGCAGCTGCCGAAAAATAACCCATTATCGGTCGCTTACTACTAGCAAATTCCTGCATCGAATCATGTCAGCATACCACGAGAAAATACGCCCATTTCCTAATGCTTTCCGTGTGCGTTTTTGCCAGACCAATGCCCAACGCAGCTGCCGAAAAATATCCCATTATCGGTCGCTTACTGCTAGCAAATTCCTGCACCGATTGATGCCAGCATACCACGAGAAAATACGCCCATTTCCAATGCAAAACGCAGCTGCCGAAAAATAACCCATTATCGGTCGCTTACTACTAGCAAATTCCTGCACCGATTTATGCCAGCATACCACGAGAAAATACGCCCATTTCCTAATGCTTTCCGTGTGCGTTTTTGCCAGACCAATGCCCAACGCAGCTGCCGAAAAATATCCCATTATCGGTCGCTTACTGCTAGCAAATTCCTGCACCGATTGATGCCAGCATACCACGAGAAAATACGCCCATTTCCAATGCAAAACGCAGCTGCCGAAAAATAACCCATTATCGGTCGCTTACTGCTAGCAAATTCCTGCACCGATTTATGCCAGCATACCACGAGAAAATACGCCCATTTCCTAATGCTTTCCGTGTGCGTTTTTGCCAGACCAATGCCCAACGCAGCTGCCGAAAAATAACCCATTATCGGTCGCTTACTGCTAGCAAATTCCTGCACCGATTTATGCCAGCATACCACGAGAAAATACGACAATTTCCTAATGCTTTCCGTGTGCGTATTTGCCAGACCGATTCCCAACGCATCTACGGAAAAACAACACATTATCGGTCGCTTACTGCTAGCAGATTCCTGCACCGATCCACACCAGCATACCACGAGAAAATACGCCCATTTGTTAATGCTTTCCGTGTGCGTTTTTGCCAGAAAAATTCCCAACGCATCTACCGAAAAATAACTTATTATCGGTCGCTTACTGCTAGCAGATTCCTGCACAGATCCATACCAGCATACCACGAGAAAATACGCCCATTTCCTAATGCTTTCCGTGTGCTTATTTGCCAGAAAAATGCCCAACGCAGCTGCCGAAAAATATCCCATTATTGGTCGGTTACTGCTAGCAAATTCCTGCACCGATTTATGCCAGCATACCACGAGAAAATACGACAATTTCCTAATGCTTTCCGTGTGCGTATTTGCCAGACCGATCCCCAAAGCATCTACGGAAAAAAAACACATTATCCGTCGCTTACTGCTAGCAAATTTCTGCACCGATTCATACCAGCATACCACGAGAAAATACGCCCATTTCCTAATGCTTTCCGTGTGCGTATTTGCCAGACCGATCCCTAACGCATCTACGGAAAAACAACACATTATCGGTCGCTTACTGCTAGCAAATTTCTGCACCGATTTATACCAGCATACCACGAGAAAATACGACAATTTCCTAATGCTTTCCGTGTGCGTATTTGCTTGACCGATCCCTAACGCATCTACGGAAAAACAACACATTATCGGTCGCTTACTGCTAGCATATTTCTGCACCGATTCATACCAGCATACCACGAGAAAATACGCCCATTTCCTAATGCTTTCCGTGTGCGTATTTGCTTGACCGATCCCCAACGCATCTACGGAAAAACAACACATTATCGGTCGCTTACTGCTAGCAAATTCCTGCACCGATTTATGCCAGCATACCACGAGAAAATACGACAATTTCCTAATGCTTTCCGTGTGCGTATTTGCTTGATCGATCCCTAACGCATCTACGGAAAAACAACACATTATCGGTCGCTTACTGCTAGCAAATTTCTGCACCGATTCATACCAGCATACCACGAGAAAATACGACAATTTCCTAATGCTTTCCGTGTGCGTATTTGCTTGACCGATCCCTAACGCATCTACGGAAAAACAACACATTATCGGTCGCTTACTGTTAGCAGATTCCTGCACCGATCCATACCAGCATACCACGGGAAAACACGGCCATTTCCTAATGCTTACCGTGTGCGTATTTGCCAGACCGATCCCCAAAGCATCTACGGAAAAACAACACATTATCCGTCGCTTACTGCTAGCAAATTTCTGCACCGATTCATACCAGCATACCACGAGAAAATACGACAATTTCCTAATGCTTTCCGTGTGCGTATTTGCTTGACCGATCCCTAACGCATCTACGGAAAAACAACACATTATCGGTCGCTTACTGCTAGCAAATTTCTGCACCGATTCATACCAGCATACCACGAGAAAATACGACAATTTCCTAATGCTTTCCGTGTGCGTATTTGCTTGGCCGATCCCTAACGCATCTACGGAAAAACCACACATTATCGGTCGCTTACTGCTAGCAAATTACTGCACCGATCCATACCAGCATACCATGAGAAAATACGCCCATTTTTGCGTATTTGCGTGTGCGTTTTTGCCAGACCAATACCCAACGCAGCTGCCGAAAAATAACCCATTATCGGTCGCTTACTGCTAGCAAATTCCTGCACCGATCCATACCACGAGAAAATACGACAATTTCCTAATGCTTTTCGTGTGCGTATTTGCCAGACCGATCCCCAGCGCATCTACGGAAAAACCACACATTATCGGTTGCTTACTGCTAGCAAATTCCTGCACCGATCCACACCAGCATACCACGAGAAAATACGCCCATTTCCTAATGCTTTACGTGTGCGTTTTTGCCAGACCAATCCCCAGCGCATCTACGGAAAAACAACACATTATCGGTCGCTTACTGCTAGCAAATTCCTGCACCGATCCACACCAGCATACCACGAGAAAATACGCCCATTTCCTAATGCTTTACGTGTGCGTTTTTGCCAGACCAATCCCCAACGCATCTACGGAAAAACAACACATTATCGGTCGCTTACTGCTAGCAAATTCCTGCACCGATCCACACCAGCATACCACGAGAAAATACGCCCATTTCCTAATGCTTTACGTGTGCGTTTTTGCCAGACCAATGCCCAACGCAGCTGCCGAAAAATAACCCAATATCGGTCGCTTACTGCTAGCAAATTCCTGCACCGATTTATGCCAGCATACCACGAGAAAATACGCCCATTTCCTAATGCTTTCCATGTGCGTATTTGCCAGACCAATGCCCAACGCAGCTGCCGAAAAATAACCCATTATCGGTCGCTTACTGCTAGCAAATTCCTGCACCGATTTATGCCAGCATACCACGAGAAAATACGCCCATTTCCTAATGCTTTTCGTGTGCGTTATTGCCAGACCGATCTCCAGCGCATGTATGAAAATACAACACATTATCGGTCGCTTACTGCTAGCAGATTAATACACCGAATCATGCCAGCATACCACGAGAAAATACGACAATTTCCTAATGCTTTCCGTGTGCGTATTTGCCAGACCAATCCCCAACGCAGCTGCCGAAAAATAACCCATTATCGGTCGCTTACTACTAGCAAATTCCTGCACCGATCCACACCAGCATACCACGAGAAAATACGCCCATTTCCTAATGCTTTCCGTGTGCGTTTTTGCCAGACCAATCCCCAACGCAGCTGCCGAAAAATAACCCATTATCGGTCGCTTACTACTTGCAAATTCCTGCACCGATTTATGCCAGCATACCACGAGAAAATACGCCCATTTCCTAATGCTTTCCGTGTGCGTTTTTGCCAGACCAATCCCCAACGCATCTACCGAAAAATATCCCATTATCGGTCGCTTACTACTAGCAAATTCCTGCACCGATTTATGACAGCATACCACGAGAAAATACGCCCATTTCCTAATGCTTTCCGTATGCGTATTTGCCAGACCAATCCCCAACGCAGCTGCCGAAAAATAACCCATTATCGGTCGCTTACTACTAGCAAATTCCTGCATCGAACCATGCCAGCATACCACGAGAAAATACGCCCATTTCCTAATGCTTTCCGTGTGCGTTTTTGCCAGCAAAATGCCTAACGCATCTACCGAAAAATAACCCATTATCGGTCGCTTACTACTAGCAAATTCCTGCACCGATCCACACCAGCATACCACGAGAAAATACGCCCATTTCCTAATGCTTTCCGTATGCGTATTTGCCAGACCAATCCCCAACGCAGCTGCCGAAAAATATCCCATTATCGGTCGCTTACTACTAGCAAATTCCTGCACCGATCCACACCAGCATACCACGAGAAAATACGCCCATTTCCTAATGCTTTCCGTGTGCGTTTTTGCCAGACCAATCCCCAACGCAGCTGCCGAAAAATAACCCATTATCGGTCGCTTACTGCTAGCAAATTCCTGCACCGCTTTATGCCAGCATACCACGAGAAAATACGACAATTTCCTAATGCTTTCCGTGTGCGTTTTTGCCAGACCAATGCCCAACGCAGCTGCCGAAAAATATCCCATTATCGGTCGCTTACTACTAGCAAATTCCTGCACCGATCCACACCAGCATACCACGAGAAAATACGCCCATTTCCTAATGCTTTCCGTGTGCGTTTTTGCCAGACCAATCCCCAACGCAGCTGCCGAAAAATAACCCATTATCGGTCGCTTACTACTAGCAAATTCCTGCACCGATCCACACCAGCATACCACGAGAAAATACGCCCATTTCCTAATGCTTTCCGTGTGCGTTTTTGCCAGACCAATGCCCAACGCAGCTGCCGAAAAATAACCCATTATCGGTCGCTTACTGCTAGCAAATTCCTGCACCGCTTTATGCCAGCATACCACGAGAAAATACGACAATTTCCTAATGCTTTCCGTGTGCGTTTTTGCCAGACCAATGCCCAACGCAGCTGCCGAAAAATATCCCATTATCGGTCGCTTACTGCTAGCAAATTCCTGCACCGATTTATGCCAGCATACCACGAGAAAATACGACAATTTCCTAATGCTTTTCGTGTGCGTTTTTGCCAGACCGATCCCTAACGCATCTACGAAAAAACAACACATTATCGGTCGCTTACTGCTAGCAAATTCCTGCACCGATTAATGCCAGCATACCACGAGAAAATACACCCATTTCCTAATGCTTTCCGTGTGCGTTTTTGCCAGACCAATGCCCAACGCAGCTGCCGAAAAATATCCCATTATCGGTCGCTTACTGCTAGCAAATTCCTGCACCGATTTATGCCAGCATACCACGAGAAAATACGCCCATTTCCAATGCAAAACGCAGCTGCCGAAAAATAACCCATTATCGGTCGCTTACTGCTAGCAAATTCCTGCACCGATTTATGCCAGCATACCACGAGAAAATACGCCCATTTCCTAATGCTTTCCGTGTGCGTTTTTGCCAGACCAATGCCCAACGCAGCTGAAGAAAAATATCCCATTATCGGTCGCTTACTGCTAGCAAATTCCTGCACCGATTTATGCCAGCATACCACGAGAAAATACGACAATTTCCTAATGCTTTCCGTGTGCGTATTTGCCAGACCGATTCCCAACGCATCTACGGAAAAACAACACATTATCGGTCGCTTACTGCTAGCAAATTCCTGCACCGATCCACACCAGCATACCACGAGAAAATACGCCCATTTCTTAATGCTTTCCGTGTGCGTTTTTTCCAGACCAATCCCCAACGCATCTACCGAAAAATAACCCATTATCGGTCGCTTACTACTAGCAGATTCCTGCACCGATCCATACCAGCAAACCACGAGAAAATACGCCCATTTCCTAATGCTTTCCGTGTGCGTATTTGCCAGACCAATGCCCAACGCAGCTGCCGAAAAATATCCCATTATTGGTCGGTTACTGCTAGCAAATTCCTGCACCGATTTATGCCAGCATACCACGAGAAAATACGACAATTTCCTAATGCTTTTCGTGTGCGTTTTTGCCAGACCGATCCCTAACGCATCTACGAAAAAACAACACATTATCCGTCGCTTACTGCTAGCAAATTTCTGCACCGATTTATACCAGCATACCACGAGAAAATACGACAATTTCCTAATGCTTTCCGTGTGCGTATTTGCTTGACCGATCCCTAACGCATCTACGGAAAAACAACACATTATCGGTCGCTTACTGCTAGCAAATTTCTGCACCGATTCATACCAGCATACCACGAGAAAATACGCCCATTTCCTAATGCTTTCCGTGTGCGTATTTGCCAGACCGATCCCCAACGCATCTACGGAAAAACAACACATTATCGGTCGCTTACTGCTAGCAAATTTCTGCACCGATTTATACCAGCATACCACGAGAAAATACGACCATTTCCTAATGCTTTCCGTGTGCGTATTTGCTTGACCGATCCCTAACGCATCTGCGGAAAAACAACACATTATCGGTCGCTTACTGCTAGCAAATTTCTGCACCGATTCATACCAGCATACCACGAGAAAATACGACAATTTCCTAATGCTTTCCGTGTGCGTATTTGCTTGACCGATCCCTAACGCATCTACGGAAAAACAACACATTATCGGTCGCTTACTGCTAGCAAATTTCTGCACCGATTCATACCAGCATACCACGAGAAAATACGACAATTTCCTAATGCTTTCCGTGTGCGTATTTGCCAGACCGATCCCCAGCGCATCTACGGAAAAACCACACATTATCGGTCGCTTACTGCTAGCAAATTCCTGCACCGATCCACACCAGCATACGACGAGCATACCATGCCCATTTCCTAATGCTTTCCGTGTGCGTTTTTGCCAGACCAATCCCCAACGCATCTACGGAAAAACAAAACATTATCGGTCGCTTACTGCTAGCAAATTCCTGCACCGATCCACACCAGCATACCACGAGAAAATACGCCCATTTCCTAATGCTTTACGTGTGCGTTTTTGCCAGACCAATGCCCAACGCAGCTGCCGAAAAATAACCCAATATAGGTCGCTTACTGCTAGCAAATTCCTGCACCGATTTATGCCAGCATACCACGAGAAAGTACGCCCATTTCCTAATGCTTTCCATGTGCGTATTTGCCAGACCAATGCCCAACGCAGCTGCCGAAAAATATCCCATTATCGGTCGCTTACTGCTAGCAAATTCCTGCACCGATTTATGCCAGCATACCACGAGAAAATACGACAATTTCCTAATGCTTTTCGTGTGCGTTTTTGCCAGACCGATCTCCAGCGCATGTATGAAAATACAACACATTATCGGTCGCTTACTGCTAGCAGATTAATGCACCGAATCATGCCAGCATACCACGAGAAAATACGACAATTTCCTAATGCTTTCCGTGTGCGTATTTGCCAGACCAATCCCCAACGCAGCTGCCGAAAAATAACCCATTATCGGTCGCTTACTACTAGCAAATTCCTGCACCGATCCACACCAGCATACCACGAGAAAATACGCCCATTTCCTAATGCTTTCCGTGTGCGTTTTTGCCAGATCAATCCCCAACGCAGCTGCCGAAAAATAACCCATTATCGGTCGCTTACTACTTGCAAATTCCTGCACCGATTTATGCCAGCATACCACGAGAAAATACGCCCATTTCCTAATGCTTTCCGTGTGCGTTTTTGCCAGACCAATCCCCAACGCATCTACCGAAAAATATCCCATTATCGGTCGCTTACTACTAGCAAATTCCTGCACCGATTTATGACAGCATACCACGAGAAAATACGCCCATTTCCTAATGCTTTCCGTATGCGTATTTGCCAGACCAATCCCCAACGCAGCTGCCGAAAAATATCCCATTATCTTTCGCTTACTACTAGCAAATTCCTGCACCACACCAGCATACCACGAGAAAATACGCCCATTTCCTAATGCTTTCCGTGTGCGTTTTTGCCAGACCAATCCCCAACGCAGCTGCCGAAAAATAACCCAATATCGGTCGCTTACTGCTAGCAAATTCCTGCACCGATTTATGCCAGCATACCACGAGAAAATACGCCCATTTCCTAATGCTTTCCGTATGCGTATTTGCCAGACCAATCCCCAACGCAGCTGCCGAAAAATAACCCATTATCGGTCGCTTACTACTAGCAAATTCCTGCATCGAATCATGCCAGCATACCACGAGAAAATACGCCCATTTCCTAATGCTTTCCGTGTGCGTTTTTGCCAGACCAATCCCCAACGCAGCTACCGAAAAATAACCCATTATCGGTCGCTTACTACTAGCAAATTCCTGCACCGATCCACACCAGCATACCACGAGAAAATACGCCCATTTCCTAATGCTTTCCGTGTGCGTTTTTGCCAGACCAATCCCCAACGCAGCTGCCGAAAAATAACCCATTATCGGTCGCTTGCTACTTGCAAATTCCTGCACCGATTTATGCCAGCATACCACGAGAAAATACGACCATTTCCTAATGCTTTCCGTGTGCGTTTTTGCCAGACCAATCCCCAACGCATCTACCGAAAAATATCCCATTATCGGTCGCTTACTACTAGCAAATTCCTGCACCGATTTATGACAGCATGCCACGAGAAAATACGCCCATTTCCTAATGCTTTCCGTATGCGTATTTGCCAGACCAATGCCCAACGCAGCTGCCGAAAAATAACCCAATATCGGTCGCTTACTGCTAGCAAATTCCTGCACCGATTTATGCCAGCATACCACTAGAAATTACGCCCATTTCCTAATGCTTTCCGTGTGCGTTTTTGCCAGACCAATGCCCAACGCATCTACCGAAAAATATCCCATTATCGGTCGCTTACTGCTAGCAAATTCCTGCACCGATTTATGCCAGCATACCACGAGAAAATACGACCATTTCCTAATGCTTTCCGTGTGCGTTTTTACCAGACCAATGCCCAACGCATCTACCGAAAAATAACCCATTATCGGTCGCTTACTGCTAGCAAATTCCTGCACCGATTTATGCCAGCATACCACGAGAAAATACGACCAATTCCTAATGCTTTCCGTGTGCGTATTTGCCAGACCGATTCCCAAAGCATCTAAGGAAAAACCATACATTATCGGTCGCTTACTGCTAGCAAATTCCTGCACCGATTTATGCCAGCATACCACGAGAAAATACGCCCATTTCCAATGCCCAACGCAGCTGCCGAAAAATAACCCATTATCGGTCGCTTACTGCTAGCAAATTCCTGCACCGATTTAAGCCAGCATACCACGAGAAAATACGCCCATTTCTTAATGCTTTCCGTGTGCGTTTTTGCCAGACCAATGCCCAACGCAGCTGCCGAAAAATATCCCATTATCGGTCGCTTACTGCTAGCAAATTCCTGCACCGATTTATGCCAGCATACCACGAGAAAATACGACAATTTCCTAATGCTTTCCGTGTGCGTATTTGCCAGACCGATTCCCAACGCATCTACGGAAAAACAACACATTATCGGTCGCTTACTGCTAGCAAATTCCTGCACCGATTTATGCCAGCATACCACGAGAAAATACGCCCATTTCCTAATGCTTTCCATGTGCGTTTTTGCCAGACCGATCTCCAGCGCATGTATGAAAATACAATACATTATCGGTCGCTTACTGCTAGCAGATTAATGCACCGAATCATGCCAGCATACCACGAGAAAATACGACAATTTCCTAATGCTTTCCGTGTGCGTATTTGCCAGACCAATCCCCAACGCAGCTGCCGAAAAATAACCCATTATCGGTCGCTTACTACTAGCAAATTCCTGCACCGATCCACACCAGCATACCACGAGAAAATACGCCCATTTCCTAATGCTTTCCGTGTGCGTTTTTGCCAGACCAATCCCGAACGCAGCTGCCGAAAAATAACCCATTATCGGTCGCTTACTACTTGCAAATTCCTGCACCGATTTATGCCAGCATACCACGAGAAAATACGCCCATTTCCTAATGCTTTCCGTGTGCGTTTTTGCCAGACCAATCCCCAACGCATCTACCGAAAAATATCCCATTATCGGTCGCTTACTACTAGCAAATTCCTGCACCGATCCACACCAGCATACCACGAGAAAATACGCCCATTTCCTAATGCTTTCCGTATGCGTATTTGCCAGACCAATCCCCAACGCAGCTGCCGAAAAATAACCCATTATCGGTCGCTTACTACTAGCAAATTCCTGCATCGAATCATGCCAGCATACCACGAGAAAATACGCCCATTTCCTAATGCTTTCCGTGTGCGTTTTTGCCAGACCAATGCCCAACGCATCTACCGAAAAATAACCCATTAACGGTCGCATACTACTAGCAAATTCCTGCACCGATCCACACCAGCATACCACGAGAAAATACGACAATTTCCTAATGCTTTCCGTGTGCGTATTTGTCAGACCAATCCCCAACGCAGCTGCCGAAAAATAACCCATTATCGGTCGCTTACTACTAGCAAATTCCTGCATAGAATCATGCCAGCATACCACGAGAAAATACGCCCATTTCCTAATGCTTTCCGTGTGCGTTTTTGCCAGACCAATCCCCAACGCAGCTGCCGAAAAATAACCCATTATCGGTCGCTTACTACTAGCAAATTCCTGCACCGATCCACACCAGCATACCACGAGAAAATACGCCCATTTCCTAATGCTTTCCGTGTGCGTTTTTGCCAGACCAATCCCCAACGCAGCTGCCGAAAAATAACCCATTATCGGTCGCTTGCTACTTGCAAATTCCTGCACCGATTTATGCCAGCATACCACGAGAAAATACGCCCATTTCCTAATGCTTTCCGTGTGCGTTTTTGCCAGACCAATCCCCAACGCATCTACCGAAAAATATCCCATTATCGGTCGCTTACTACTAGCAAATTCCTGCACCGATTTATGACAGCATGCCACGAGAAAATACGCCCATTTCCTAATGCTTTCCGTATGCGTATTTGCCAGACCAATGCCCAACGCAGCTGCCGAAAAATAACCCAATATCGGTCGCTTACTGCTAGCAAATTCCTGCACCGATTTATGCCAGCATACCACTAGAAATTACGCCCATTTCCTAATGCTTTCCGTGTGCGTTTTTGCCAGACCAATGCCCAACGCATCTACCGAAAAATATCCCATTATCGGTCGCTTACTGCTAGCAAATTCCTGCACCGATTTATGCCAGCATACCACGAGAAAATACGACCATTTCCTAATGCTTTCCGTGTGCGTTTTTACCAGACCAATGCCCAACGCATCTACCGAAAAATAACCCATTATCGGTCGCTTACTGCTAGCAAATTCCTGCACCGATTTATGCCAGCATACCACGAGAAAATACGACCAATTCCTAATGCTTTCCGTGTGCGTATTTGCCAGACCGATTCCCAAAGCATCTAAGGAAAAACCATACATTATCGGTCGCTTACTGCTAGCAAATTCCTGCACCGATTTATGCCAGCATACCACGAGAAAATACGCCCATTTCCAATGCTCAACGCAGCTGCCGAAAAATAACCCATTATCGGTCGCTTACTGCTAGCAAATTCCTGCACCGATTTAAGCCAGCATACCACGAGAAAATACGCCCATTTCTTAATGCTTTCCGTGTGCGTTTTTGCCAGACCAATCCCCAACGCATCTACCGAAAAATATCCCATTATCGGTCGCTTACTACTAGCAAATTCCTGCACCGATCCACACCAGCATACCACGAGAAAATACGCCCATTTCCTAATGCTTTCCGTATGCGTATTTGCCAGACCAATCCCCAACGCAGCTGCCGAAAAATAACCCATTATCGGTCGCTTACTGCTAGCAAATTCCTGCATCGAATCATGCCAGCATACCACGAGAAAATACGCCCATTTCCTAATGCTTTCCGTGTGCGTTTTTGCCAGACCAATGCCCAACGCATCTACCGAAAAATAACCCATTAACGGTCGCATACTACTAGCAAATTCCTGCACCGATCCACACCAGCATACCACGAGAAAATACGCCCATTTCCTAATGCTTTCTGTGTGCGTATTTGCAAGACCGATCCCCAACGCAGCTGCCGAAAAATAACCCATTATCGGTCGCTTACTACTAGCAAATTCCTGCATATATTCAGGCCAGCATACCACGAGAAAATACGCCCATTTCCTAATGCTTTCCGTGTGCGTTTTTGCCAGACCAATCCCCAACGCAGCTGCCGAAAAATAACCCATTATCGGTCGCTTACTACTAGCAAATTCCTGCACCGATCCACACCAGCATACCACGAGAAAATACGCCCATTTCCTAATGCTTTCCGTGTGCGTTTTTGCCAGACCAATCCCCAACGCAGCTGCCGAAAAATAACCCAATATCGGTCGCTTACTACTTGCAAATTCCTGCACCGATTTATGCCAGCATACCACGAAAAATACGCCCATTTCCTAATGCTTTCCGTGTGCGTTTTTGCCAGACCAATGCCCAACGCATCTACTGAAAAATAACCCATTATCGGTCGCTTACTACTAGCAAATTCCTGCACCGATTTATGCCAGCATACCACGAGAAAATACGATCATTTCCTAATGCTTTCTGTGTGCGTTTTTACCAGAGCAATGCCCAACGCATCTACCGAAAAATAACCCATTATCGGTCGCTTACTGCTAGCAAATTCCTGCACCGATTTATGCCAGCATACCACGAGAAAATACGACAATTTCCTAATGCTTTCCGTGTGCGTATTTGCCAGACCGATTCCCAAAGCATCTAAGGAAAAACCACACATTATCGGTCGCTTACTGCTAGCAAATTCCTGCACCGATTTATGCCAGCATACCACGAGAAAATACGCTCATTTCCAATGCAAAACGCAGCTGCCGAAAAATAACCCATTATCGGTCGCTTACTGCTAGCAAATTCCTGCACCGATTTATGCCAGCATACCACGAGAAAATACGCCCATTTCCTAATGCTTTCCGTGTGCGTTTTTGCCAGACCAATGCCCAACGCAGCTGCCGAAAAATATCCCATTATCGGTCGCTTACTGCTAGCAAATTCCTGCACCGATCCACACCAGCATACCACGAGAAAATACGCCCATTTCCTAATGCTTTCCGTGTGCGTTTTTTCCAGACCAATCCCCAACGCATCTACCGAAAAATAACCCATTATCGGTCGCTTACTGCTAGCAGATTCCTGCACCGATCCATACCAGCAAACCACGAGAAAATACGCCCATTTCCTAATGCTTTCCGTGTGCGTATTTGCCAGACCGATCCCTAACGCATCTACGGAAAAACCACACATTATCGGTCGCTTACTGCTAGCAAATTTCTGCACCGATTCACACCGGCATACCACGAGAAAATACGCCCATTTCCTCATGCTTTCCGTGTGCGTTTTTGCAAGACCGATCCCCAACGCATGTACGAAAAAACAACACATTATCGGTCGCTTACTGCTAGCAAATTTCTGCACCGATTCATACCAGCATACCACGAGAAAATACGCCCATTTCCTAATGCTTTCTGTGTGCGTTTTTGCCACACTAATCCCCAACGCAGCTGCCGAAAAATAACCCATTATTGGTCGCTTACTGCTAGCAAATTCCTGCACCGATTTATGCCAGCATACCACGAGAAAATACGACAATTTCCTAATGCTTTTCGTGTGCGTTTTTGCCAGACCAATCCCCAACGCAGCTGCCGAAAAATAACCCATTATCGGTCGCTTACTACTAGCAAATTTCTGCAGCGATCCATACCAGCATACCACGAGAAAATACGCCCATTTCCTAATGCTTTTCATGTGCGTATTTGCCAGACCGATTCCCAACGCATCGACGAAAAAACAACACATTGTCGGTCGCTTACTGCTAGCAAATTACTGCACCGATCCATACCAGCATACCACAAGAAAATACGCCCATTTCCTAATGCTTTCCGTGTGCGTTTTTGCCAGACCATTCCCCAACGCATTTACCGAAAAATATCCCATTGTCGGTCGCTTACTGCTAGCAGATTCCTGCACCGATCCATACCAGCAAACCACGAGAAAATACGCCCATTTCCTAATACTTTCCGTGTGCGTATTTGCCAGACCAATGCCCAACGCAGCTGCCGAAAAATATCCCATTATTGGTCGGTTACTGCTAGCAAATTCCTGCACCGATTTATGCCAGCATACCACGAGAAAATACGCCCATTTCCTAATGCTTTCCGTGTGCGTATTTGCCAGACCGATCCCTAACGCATCTACGAAAAAACAACACATTATCGGTCGCTTACTGCTAGCAGATTCCTGCACCGATTTATGCCAGCATACCACGAGAAAATACACCCATTTCCTAATGCTTTCCGTGTGCGTATTTGCCAGACCGATCCCCAAAGCATCTACAGAAAAACAACACATTATCCGTCGTTTACTGCTAGCAAATTTCTGCACCGATTCATACCAGCATACCACGAGAAAATACGCCCATTTCCTAATGCTTTCCGTGTGCGTATTTGCCAGACCGATCCCCAACGCATCTACGGAAAAACAACACATTATCGGTCGCTTACTGCTAGCAGATTCCTGCACCGATCCATACCAGCAAACCACGAGAAAATACGCCCATTTCCTAATGCTTTCCGTGTGCGTATTTGCCAGACCAATGCCCAACGCAGCAGCCGAAAAATATTCCATTATTGGTCGGTTACTGCTAGCAAATTCCTGCACCGATTTATGCCAGCATACCACGAGAAAATACGACCATTTCCTAATGCTTTCCGTGTGCGTATTTGCCAGACCGATCCCTAACGCATCTACGAAAAAACAACACATTATCGGTCGCTTACTGCTAGCAAATTCCTGCACCGATTTATGCCAGCATACCACGAGAAAATACACCCATTTCCTAATGCTTTCCGTGTGCGTATTTGCCAGACCGATCCCCAAAGCATCTACGGAAAAACAACACATTATCCGTCGTTTACTGCTAGCAAATTTCTGCACCGATTCATACCAGCATACCACGAGAAAATACGCCCATTTCCTAATGCTTTCCGTGTGCGTATTTGCCAGACCGATCCCCAACGCATCTACGGAAAAACAACACATTATCGGTCGCTTACTGCTAGCAAATTTCTGCACCGATTTATACCAGCATACCACGAGAAAATACGACAATTTCCTAATGCTTTCCGTGTGCGTATTTGCTTGACCGATCCCTAACGCATCTACGGAAAAAGAACACATTATCGGTCGCTTACTGCTAGCAAATTTCTGCACCGATTCATACCAGCATACCACGAGAAAATACGCCCATTTCCTAATGCTTTTCGTGTGCGTATTTGCCAGACCGATCCCCAACGCATCTACGGAAAAACAACACATTATCGGTCGCTTACTGCTAGCAAATTTCTGCACCGATTTATACCAGCATACCACGAGAAAATACGACCATTTCCTAATGCTTTCCGTGTGCGTATTTGCTTGACCGATCCCTAACGCATCTACGGAAAAACAACACATTATCGGTCGCTTACTGCTAGCAAATTTCTGCACCGATTCATACCAGCATACCACGAGAAAATACGCCCATTTCCTAATGCTTTCCGTGTGCGTATTTGCAAGACCGATCCCCAAAGCATGTACGAAAAACAACACATTATCGGTCGCTTACTGCTAGCAAATTTCTGCACCGACCCATACCAGCATACAACGAGAAAATACGCCCATTTCCTAATGCTTTCCGTGTGCGTATTTGCAAGACCGATCCCTAACGCATCTACGGAAAAACAACACATTATCGGTCGCTTACTGCTAGCAAATTCCTGCACCGATTTATGCCAGCATACCACGAGAAAATACGCCCATTTCTTAATGTTTTCCGTGTGCGTATTTGCAAGACCAATCCCCAGCGCATCTACGGAAAAACAACACATTATCGGTCGCTTACTGCTAGCAAATTTCTGCACCGATTCATACCAGCATACCACGAGAAAATACGCCCATTTCCTAATGCTTTCCGTGTGCGTATTTGCAAGACCGATCAATAACGCATCTACGAAAAAACAACACATTATCGGTCGCTTACTGCTAGCAAATTCCTGCACCGATTTATGCCAGCATACCACGAGAAAAAACGCCCATTTCCTAATGCTTTTCGTGTGCGTATTTGCCAGACCGATCCCCAAAGCATCTACGGAAAAACAACACATTATCGGTCGCTTACTGCTAGCAAATTTCTGCACCGATTCATTCCAACATACCACGAGAAAATACGTCCATTTCTTAATGCTTTCCGTGTGCGTTTTTGCAAGACCGATCCCCAACGCATGTACGAAAAAACAACACATTATCGGTCGCTTATTGCTAGCAAATTTCTGCACCGATTCATACCAGCATACCACGAGAAAATACGCCCATTTCCTAATGCTTTCTGTGTGCGTTTTTGCCACACTAATCCCCAGCGCATCTACGGAAAAACAACACATTATCGGTCGCTTACTGCTAGCAAATTTCTGCACCGATTTATGCCAGCATACCACGAGAAAATACGCCCATTTCCTAATGCTTTACGTGTGCGTATTTGCCAGACCAATGCCCAACGCAGCTGCCGAGAAATAACCCATTATCGGTCGCTTACTGCTAGCAAATTCCTGCACCGATTTATGCCAGCATACCACGAGAAAATACGACAATTTCCTAATGCTTTTCGTGTGCGTTTTTGCCAGACCAATCCCCAACGCAGCTGCCGAAAAATAACCCATTACCGGTCGCTTACTACTAGCAAATTTCTGCAGCGATCCATACCAGCATACCACGAGAAAATACGCCCATTTAAAAATGCTTTTCATGTGCGTATTTGCCAGACCGATTCCCAGCGCATCTACGGAAAAACAACACATTATCGGTCGCTTACTGCTAGCAAATTTCTGCACCGATTTATGCCAGCATACCACGAGAAAATACGCCCATTTCCTAATGCTTTACGTGTGCGTTTTTGCCAGACCAATGCCCAACGCAGCTGCCGAAAAATAACCCATTATCGGTCGCTTACTGCTAGCAAATTCCTGCACCGATTTATGCCAGCATACCACGAGAAAATACGACAATTTCCTAATGCTTTTCGTGTGCGTTTTTGCCAGACCAATCCCCAACGCAGCTGCCGAAAAATAACCCATTATCGGTCGCTTACTGCTAGCAAATTCCTGCACCGATTTATGCCAGCATACCACGAGAAAATACGCCCATTTCCTAATGCTTTCCGTGTGCGTTTTTGCCAGACCATTCCCCAACGCATTTACCGAAAAATAACCCATTATCGGTCGCTTACTGCTAGCAGATTAATGCACCGAATCATGCCAGCATACCACGAGAAAATACGCCCATTTCCTAATGCTTTCCGTGTGCGTTTTTGCCAGACCAATGCCCAACGCAGCTGCCGAAAAACAACCCATTATCGGTCGCTTACTGCTAGCAAATTCCTGCACCGATCCACACCAGCATACCACGAGAAAATACGCCCATTTCCTAATGCTTTACGTGTGCGTTTTTGCGAGGCCATTCCCCAACGCATCTACCGAAAAATAACCCATTATCGGTCGCTTACTGCTAGCAAATTCCTGCACCGATCCATACCAGCAAACCACGAGAAAATACGCCCATTTCCTAATGCTTTCCGTGTGCGTTTTTGCCAGACCAATGCCCAACGCAGCTGCCGAGAAATAACCCATTATCGGTCGCTTACTGCTAGCAAATTCCTGCACCGATTTATGCCAGCATACCGCGAGAAAATACGACAATTTCCTAATGCTTTTCGTGTGCGTTTTTGCCAGACCGATCTCCAGCGCATGTATGAAAAAACAACACATTATCGGTCGCTTACTGCTAGCAGATTAATGCACCGAATCATGCCAGCATACCACGAGAAAATATGCCCATTTCCTAATGCTTACCGTGTGCGTATTTGCAGACCGATTCCCAATGCAGCGTTGGCCGTATTTTCTCGTGGTATGCTGGTGTGGATCGGTGCAGGAATTTGCTAGCAGTAAGCGACCGATAATGGGTTGTTTTTCCGTAGATGCTTTGGGGATCGGTCTGGCAAATACGCACAAGGAAAGCATTAGGAAATTGTCGCATTTTCTCGTGGTATGCTGGCATAAATCGGTGCAGGAATGTGCTAGCAGTAAGCGACTGATAACTAGTTCTTCTGCTTCTCTTTTTGTAACTACTTTTTGATGAGTGCCGTTTTAAGCCAAAATTATTGGGCGTGTCGAATAAAACGAATTACTTGTGTATGTTTCAAGCGAATATGCTTGCACACTCTTGGTAACGATTGGTAACGGTCACCACAATTAAAAGCAAAGCTAATAAAATTAAATTAAATGATAGAACACTGAAATAAATTTTAGCGAATATAATAAAATACAATTAACTTTATTGAGTTTGCTGAAATAAAATGTTCTTAAATTGAATTTCATGTATTATTATTTGCGTTATTTTAATTTGCTTGAAATTAATTGAATTAAATATTGTTTGCTATATTTATTTGACACAGATGTCATTCGACACTCGGTCATTCGGTCGTGTTAATTGATAAGCTAATAGAATGAAATATAATTAAATTCAGTTACGTAAAATAAAATTTGCATTTTTAAAGTTTGTTTCAGGTCAACGCTTTAGCAAATGTTGATGTTCTATGGAAATGCAAATTGATTCTTATTAAACGCGATCACGAGCCTTCTCGAACCTACAGACCTTCAACTGCACGTAGGCGGGTGTTACTGTGTGGCACACTCGGAATACGCCCGAAGTGCTTGAATACCTCCCGCACGGAACGCTTGTGCTACATCAACACTGTACTTCTTTGATACGCTGATCCACTGAACACGAAGTCAAAAAAATGTAGAGAAGCCCTGCGTCCACTTACAAATGAATGTAAATTATCGACATAAAAACGCAAAAAGCGTAGATTTGATTTCCTCCGACTGAGGTTAAATTAAAGGTTAAAATTCTGCTGATTAAAACAACGTATTGTAGCAATTCGCTTAAGGCAAAAACCATGCCCATAACAGAAACAACACCCAGCTCTAGGCGAGGAACTTTTTAATAATGTAAACAAACCCCAAAAGATAAAACATTTCTTTAAAAAAACACGGAGTTCTGCTTGTCTGAAAGATCAGGGAGAACTAATCAAACGTGTAGGTTTTGCCAACGTTTTTCAGAATGCGCTGTCGAGCCAAATCGATCACACGATGAGCGCACACGGTCAGCTTCGCAATTTACAGCATGTGTACATAGTTGGTAACCAGGCCGATCACAACAGCTATCGATTTTTCATCCCGGACGGCCAGCTTCACCAATAGTCCAACACGTTGATTGAGTAACAACAGCAATGGTTCATTCGGCTTATGAACAGACGACGCATGACGAGCTTGTTGCATTCCTTGTTTAGGACGGTACAGGAAACGGTTCAGCTAAAAATTAAATGAATGACCGATTAATCCCTGAGAGATCAAGGAGAGCTTGTGAAACGTAAACAATTTGCCACCGTTCTTCACAATGCGCTGTCGAGCCAAATCGATCACACAATGAGCGCACACGTTCAGCTTCGCAATTTACATCATGCGGCTATCGTTTTCTTATCCTTGATATGCGGTTTCACCTACAAAGCAACAGGATGTACGAGTGACATCAGTGTCGAATGACATCTGTGTCGAGTGACATCTGTGTCAAATGAATATAGCAAACAATATTTAATTCAATTAATTTCAAGCAAATTGAAATAACGCAAATGATATTACATGAAATTAAATTTAAAAACATTCTATTTCAGCAAACTCAAAAAAATTAATTGTATTTTATTATATTCGCTAAAATTTATTTCAGTGTTCTTTCATTTAATTTAATTTTATTAGCTTTGCTTTTAATTGTGGTGACCGTTACCAATCGTTAGCAAGAGTGCGCAGGCGTATGCGCCCGAAACACAAACAAATAATACGCTTTATACGATACGCCCAATAATTTTGGCTTAGCACGGCACTCATGAAAAAGTAGTTACAAAAAGAGAAGCAGAAGAACTCGTTATCAGCCGCTTACTGCTAGCAGATTCCTGCACCGATCTATGCCAGCATACCACGATAAAATACGCCCATTTCCTAATGCTTTCCGTGTGCGTATTTGCCAGACCGATCCCCAGCGCATCTACGAAAAAACAACACATTATCGGTCGCTTACTGCTAGCAAATTCCTGCACCGATCCACACCAGCATACCACGAGAAAATACGCCCATTTCCTAATGCTTTCCGTGTGCGTTTTTGCCAGACCAATGCCCAACGCAGCTATCGAAAAATAACCCATTATCGGTCGCTTACTGCTAGCAAATTCCTGCACCGATTTATGCCAGCATACCACGAGAAAATACGCCCATTTCCTAATGCTTTCCGTGTGCGTATTTGCCAGACCAATGCCCAACGCAGCTGCCGAAAAATAACCCATTATCGGTCGCTTACTGCTAGCAAATTCCTGCACCGATTTATGCCAGCATACCACGAGAAAATTCGACCATTTCCTAATGCTTTCCGTGTGCGTATTTGCCAGACCGATCCCCAGCGCATCTACGAAAAAACAACACATTATCGGTCGCTTACTGCTAGCAAATTCCTGCACCGATTTATGCCAGCATACCACGAGAAAATACGCCCATTTCCTAATGCTTTCCGTGTGCGTATTTGCCAGACCGATCCCCAAAGCATCTACGGAAAAACAACACATTATCGGTCGCTTACTACTAGCAAATTCCTGCACCGATTTATGCCAGCATACCACGAGAAAATACGCCAATTTCCTAATGCTTTCCGTGTGCGTATTTACAAGACCGATCCCTAACGCATCTACGAAAAAAACAACACATTATCGGTCGCTTACTGCTAGCAAATTTCTGCACCGATTTATGCCAGCATACCACGAGAAAATACGCCCATTTCTTAATGCTTTCCGTGTGCGTATTTGCAAGACCGATCCCCAACGCATGTACGAAAAAACAACACATTATCGGTCGCTTACTGCTAGCAAATTTCTGCACCGATTCATACCAGCATACCACGAGAAAATACGTCCATTTCCTAATGCTTTCCGTGTGCGTATTTGCCACACTAATCCCCAGCGCATCTACGGAAAAACAACACATTATCAGTCGCTTACTGCTAGCAAATTTCTGCACCGATTTATGCCAGCATACCACGAGAAAATACGCCCATTTCCTAATGCTTTCCGTGTGCGTATTTGCCAGACCAATGCCCAACGCAGCTGCCGAAAAATATCCCATTATCGGTCGGTTACTGCTAGCAAATTTCTGCACCGATTCATACCAGCATACCACGAGAAAATACGCCCATTTCCTAATGCTTACCGTGTGCGTATTTGCAAGACCGATCCCCAACGCATCTACGGAAAAACAACACATTATCGGTCGCTTACTGCTAGCAAATTCCTGCACCGATTTATGCCAGCATACCACGAGAAAATACGCCCATTTCCTAATGCTTTCCGTGTGCGTATTTGCCAGACCAATGCGCAACGCAGCTGCCGAAAAACAACACATTATCGGTCGGTTACTGCTAGCAAATTTCTGCACCGATTCATACCAGCATACCACGAGAAAATACGCCCATTTCCTAATGCTTTCCGTGTGCGTATTTGCAAGACCGATCCCTAAAGCATCGACGAAAAAACAACACATTATCGGTCGCTTACTACTAGCAAATTCCTGCACCGATTTATGCCAGCATACCACGAGAAAATACGCCCATTTCCTAATGCTTTCCGTGTGCGTATTTACAAGACCGATCCCTAACGCATCTACGGAAAAACAACACATTATCGGTCGCTTACTGCTAGCAAATTCCTGCACCGATCCATACCAGCATACCACGAGAAAATACGCCCATTTCCTAATGCTTACCGTGTGCGTATTTGCAAGACCGTTCCCTAACGCATCTACGAAAAAAACAACACATTATCGGTCGCTAACTGCTAGCAAATTCCTGCACCGATTTATGCCAGCATACCACGAGAAAATACGACAATTTCCTAATGCTTTCCGTGTGCGTATTTGCCAGACCGATCTCCAGCGCATCTATGAAAAAACAACACATTATCGGTGGCATACTGCTAGCAGATTCATGCACCGAATCATGCCAGCATACCAGGAGAAAATACGACCAATTCCTAATGTTTACCGTGCGCGTATTTGCCAGACCAATCCCCAATGCGTCTACCGTAATAAAACCCATTAATAGTGGCTTATTGCTAGCAGAATGCTGCACCGATCCATACCAGCATACCACGAGAAAATAAGGCCATTTCCTAATGCTTTCCGTGTGCGTTTTTGCCACAAGAATCCCCAGCGCATCTACGGAAAAACAACACATTATCGGTCGCTTACTGCTAGCAAATTCCTGCACCGATCCACACCAGCATACCACGAGAAAATACGCCCATTTCCTAATGCTTTACGTGTGCGTTTTTGCCAGACCAATACCCAACGCATCTACCGAAAAATAACCCATTATAGGTCGCTTACTGCTAGCAAATTTCTGCACCGATTTATGCCAGCATACCACGAGAAAATACGCCCATTTCCTAATGCTTTCCGTGTGCGTATTTGCAAGACCGATTCCCAAAGCATCTACGGAAAAACCACACATTATCGGTCGCTTACTGCTCGCAAATTACTGCACCGATCCATACCAGCATACCACGAGAAAATACGCCCATTTCCTAATGCTTTACGTGTGCGTATTTGCAAGACCGATCCCCAACGCATCTACGGAAAAACAACACATTATCAGTCGCTTACTGCAAGCAGATTCATGCACTGAATCATGCCAGCATACCACGAGAAAATACGCCCATTTCCTAATGCTTTCCGTGTGCGTATTTGCAAGACCGATCCCCAACGCATCTACGGAAAAACAACACATTATCGGTCGCTTACTACTAGCAAATTTCTGCACCGATTTATGCCAGCATACCACGAGAAAATACGCCCATTTCCTAATGCTTTCCGTGTGCGTATTTGCCAGACCGATCCCCAACGCATCTACGGAAAAACAACACATTATCGGTCGCTTACTGCTAGCAGATTCATGCACCGATCCATACCAGCAAACCACGAGAAAATACGCCCATTTCTTAATGCTTTCCGTGTGCGTATTTGCCAGACCAATGCCCAACGCAGCTGCCGAAAAATAACCCATTATCGGTCGCTTACTGCTAGCAAATTCCTGCACCGATTTATGCCAGCATACCACGAGAAAATACGCCCATTTCCTAATGCTTTTCGTGTGCGTTTTTGCCAGACCGATCTCCAGCGCATCTATGAAAAAACAACACATTATCGGTCGCATACTGCCAGCAGATTCATGCACCGAATCATGCCAGCATACCACGAGAAAATACGACCAATTCCTAATGCTTACCGTGCGCGTATTTGCCAGACCAATGCCCAATGCAGCGTTGGCCGTATTTTCTCGTGGTATGCTGGTGTGGATCGGTGCAGGAATTTGCTAGCAGTAAGCGACCGATAATGGGTTGTTTTTCCGTAGATGCGCTGGGCATTGGGCTGGCAAATACGCACGCTTTAGGAAATGGCCGCATTTTCTCGTGGTATGCTGGCATAAATCGGTGCAGGAATCTGCTAGCAGTAAGCGACCGATAATGGGTTGTTTTTCCGTAGATACGTTGGGCATTTGTCTGGCAAATACACACACGGAAAGCATTAGGAAATTGTCGCATTTTCTCGTGGTATGCTGGCATAAATCGGTGCAGGAATGTGCTAGCATTAAGCGACTGATAACTAGTTCTTCTGCTTCTCTTTTTGTAACTACTTTTTCATGAGTGCCGTGTTAAGCCAAAAGTATTGGGCGTGTCGTATAAAGCTAATTACTTGTTTATGTTTCAAGCGCATATGCTTGTACACTCTTGGTAACGATTGGTAACGGTCACCACAATTAAAAGCAAAGCTAATAAAATTAAATTAAATGAAAGAACATTGAAATAAATTTTAAGGAATACAATTAAATTTAATTCATTTCACTGAATTTGCTAAAATCCAATGTTTTTGAATTGTAGATGCGTTGGGGATCGGTCAGGCAAATACGCACACGAAAAGCATTAGGAAATGGCCGTATTTTCTCGTGGTATGCTGGTATGGATCGGTGCAGGAATTTGCTAGAAGTAAGCGACCGATAATGTGTTGTTTTTCCATAGATGCGTTGGGGATCGGTCTGGCAAATACGCACACGGTAAGCATTAGGAAATGGCCGTGTTTTCCCGTGGTATGCTGGTATGGATCGGTGCAGGAATCTGCTAGCAGTAAGCGACCGATAATGTGTGATTTTTCCGTAGATGCGTTGGGGATCGGTCAGCCAAATACGCACACGGAAAGCATTAGGAAACGGCCGTATTTTCTCGTGGTATGCTGGTATGGGTCGGTGTAGGAATCTGCTAGCAGTAAGCGACCGATAATGTGTGGTTTTTCCGTAGATGCATTGGGGATCGGTCTGGCAAATACGCACACGGTAAGCATTAGGAAATGGCCGTATTTTCTCGTGGTATGCTGGCATGGATCGGTGCAGGAATCTGCTAGCAGTAAGCGATCGATAAAGGGTGGTTTTTCGGTAGATGCGTAGGGGATTGGTCTGGCAAATACGCACACGGAAAGCATTAGGAAATTGGCGTATTTTCTCGTGGTATGCTGGCATGATTCGGTGCAGGAATCAGCTAGCAGTAAGCGACCGATAATGGGATATTTTTCGGTAGATGTGTTGGGGATCGGTCTTGCAAATACGCACACGGTAAGCATTAGGAAATGGGCGTATTTTGCCGTGGTATTTTCGCATGGATCGGTGCAGGAATCTGCTAGCAGTAAGCGACCGATAATGTGTGGTTTTTCCGTAGATGCATTGGGGATCGGTCTGGCAAATACGCACACGGTAAGCATTAGGAAATGGCCGTATTTTCCCGTGGTATTTTCGCATGGATCGGTGCAGGAATCTGCTAGCAGTAAGCGACCGATAATGTGTGGTTTTTCCGTAGATGCATTGGGGATCGGTCTGGCAAATACGCACACGGTAAGCATTAGGAAATGGCCGTATTTTCCCGTGGTATTTTCGCATGGATCGGTGCAGGAATCTGCTAGCAGTAAGCGACCGATAATGTGTTGTTTTTCCGTAGATGCGCTGGGGATCGGTCTGGCAAATACGCATACGGAAAGCATTAGGAAATGGCCATGTTTTCCCGTGGTATGCTGGCATGGATTGGTGCAGGAATTTGCTAGCAGCAAGCGACCGATAATGTGTGATTTTTCCGTAGATGCGTTGGGGATCGGTCAGCCAAATACGCACACGGAAAGCATTAGGAAATGTCCGTATTTTCTCGTGGTATGCTGGCATGATTCGGTGAAGGAATCTGCTAGCAGTAAGCGATCGATAATGGGTTGTTTTTCGATAGATGCGTTGGGGATTGGTCTAGGAAAAGGGCGTGTTTTCCCGTGGTATGCTGGTATGGATCGGTGTAGGAATTTGCTAGCAGTAGGCGACCGATAATGTGTTGTTTTTCCGTAGATGCGTTGGGAATCGATCTGGCAAATACATACACGGTTAGCATTAGGAAATGGCCGTATTTTCTCGTGGTATGCTGGCATGGATCGGTGCAGGAATTTGCTAGCAGTAAGCGACCGATAATGGGTGGTTTTTCGGTAGATGCGTAGGGGATTGGTCAGGCAAATGCGCACACGGAAAGCATTAGGAAATGGCCGTATTTTCTCGTGGTATGCTGGCATGGATCGGTGCAGGAATTTGCTAGCAGTAAGCGACCGATAATGTGTTGTTTTTCCGTAGATGCGTTAGGGATTGGTCTGGCAAATACGCACAAGGTAAGCATTAGGAAATGGCCGTATTTTCTCGTGGAATTTGCTAGCAGTAAGCGACCGATAATGTGTGGTTTTTCCGTAGATGCGTTAGGGATTGGTCCGGCAAATACGCACACGGTAAGCATTAGGAAATGGCCGTGTTTTCTCGTGGTATACTGGTATGAATTGGTGCATGATTCTGCTAGCAGTAAGCGAGCAATAATGGGTTGTTTTTCCGTAGATGCGTTGGGGTTCGGTATGGCAAATACGCACACGGAAAGCATTAGGAAATGGCCGTATTTTCTCGTGGTATGCTGGCATGGATCGGTGCAGGAATTTGCTAGCAGTAAGCGACCGATAATGTGTTGTTTTTCCGTGTACGTATTTGCCAGACCAATCCCCAACGTATCTACCGAAAAACAACACATCGGGATGTGGATTAAGTGGCCGCGGTGGTCGCCGTATTCGCAAGTGTATAAAATCAGAACTATTTTCTAAATCAGAACTCTTCTATTCGAAAATCAGAGCTATAACCAAGCATTTCGCAGGGGCTGCGTTGTCTTTACCGCTTATGGACTCACACTTTCGGTTAGGGCCCTCGGAAGTGTAAATCCGCCACTGATCATTTGTAGAAAATTTCCCGGTCTTCTGATACATTCGACGTTGCATTCTTGTTTTACGTGCATGGTCCTCCGAGCTCTAACGAAACACGGACCTCTAAAACCATAAGTGATGACCAGAGGCCTACAAGGTCATCAGAAAGTAAATACAATGTTACTTGTTTCAAATTCGATGTCACGGATATATTTCACGAAGATAACACATCACGTAACTGATGTACGATGACACATAATTTTATTTAGTACAAAAAAAGTGTTGATTTGCTACTAAATTAGTGGTTTGCTTAAGCATACAAACACGTAATCATTTCACTCAGTTCTCGAGGAAGGACACAAAGTCGGTTAATCTGTGCAGCTGCGCTTCCGAGCTAACAACAATCGGCTTCTCATCGATGGTTCGCTTCGGTATTATTAATCGTGGATATGGTCCGGGAGTTATGTCCCAGTTGAGAGATTTGCAAGTATCCTCGACCATGTCCGGCGTTTGATTGGTCATTTCAGCAAACACGTTCTCGAAGATGGAACTGTACGCACGTCCAATAAGTGTGATTGTTTCCTGTTGAAATTTCTCTTTAAGCTCAAACATCAATTCCGACACGTGTTTGGACCAGTCATGATTCATGGCTTTATAAAATCCTGCCGTATTGTTGTTCCACAGCGCAACGTACACTTTGTACATCTGGTCGAGTTCCAAATTCCCTGTTTTCAAGTTTTGTGGGATCCGTTTCCATAAAAACCGAGCACTTGCACTGCAACCGAAATAGGATATGAATTTATTAACTAGTTGGCTAGCAATGATTTGGAATAAAGTATACTTACAGATCATTCTGGTAAAGGTAAGCAGCAAATAGTTCCGAATACAGCTGAATGGATACGATTCCGCCGGGTGCCTACAGCAAATGAAACATCAGTGTCATTTATGGTGATATCCACTCGGCAGCCCGAATACGTACCTCTAGCTCGTGTTTCTCTAATAATAGGATTAATTGTCCTATCTTTTCCGAGAGCATTTCTGTATAGTCTTTTTTTATTTAAGATTAATTACAAAGAATTTCACCAGAACCTTGAGACAATTTTAATTGTTTATTTATTTTAGCGAAAAGCGTTTCGATTTTGACAGTAAATGTCAAACTAGATCCATGCAACAACGCTTCGTTCCGACGGCCAACTGAATTCGTCAGCATATATGAAATCGATCTTTTTTTCACAAATTTAGAAAGCTAGCAAGCAGATTATGTTAACTGTAGAATAAATTGGTTTGAGTATCTCGAAACTTCACTTTCAGCATAGATATATTCATAGTTTTTTATTCAGGGCAAAGCGAATTTTTCATTCAGGCGAAAATAGTTCTGGCGAAAAACAAACGTCATGATGCGGCGTCCTGGCAACAGTGGTCAAACCCACGCAGCATTTAATCATGATAGTTTTCGATTATTTTCCTCAAAAATCCTATCAAATGGGTTTCTTGTTCTTCTGATGGCCAAACTTATCCTTAAAAATCACTCCCTCTGAATAATACTTCGTTGCCGTGCTCTTATCTGCTGATATTTTGATTGATTTCTAATTTTAATTCTCAATGTGTGACATTTTGCAAGAACACTTTGGTTTGCCCATCCCTGTAAACTGTCAACACAGTAATACAAAAAAAGTACAACACAAGAAAGCTTGTTCTTTTGGATGCAGAATTTTCCTTGTCAATTGCGATTGGATTCGCGTAACCTTCGGTTTTTCTTTTTAGTTCTGCCCCGTCTTTGGTGCGAGAGGACAATCAAGTGTGCAGGCAAAAAAGCGCGACACATAAAAGTTAAGCCTCGGTTCAAGAGAAGAACGCATCCCAGAGAAGCATCACCGCTGCTATCGCGCTCAGTTGATGCTGCGATAAAAATTGGTGCAAAGAAAGGGAAAAAATACGTTTAGGAAGGGTAAGCGTTTACAATTGTACACAATAGTCCGTCTGTGGTGGTTTACGGTAACATTCGAACTTACTAAAGCGAAAATAAATTGAAACCTTTCATAAAGCGTGTACTTGTGTTGATACGTAGGGAAGGATTGTGACAAGGAAGGGTGCCGCAACAACCATGTCAACAAAAATTAATGAGGAGGAATCGTCCTCCCATCTGGATGAGGGTGATATTCCGGACGAGTTTATCGATGAAGTTTGTATTCACACCGTTGCGCCAGATGCACATCGAATTCAGTAGTGCTAATTCTTTCTGTTGGTCGTTCGTCTACAGGATGCAGACAAATTGGGATACTTTCCGGGCAAAACGATCACACTGCAAATGTTGTTAGGCGCGAACGTTCTACAGCCCGGCAAAGGTGCCATGACGATTGAATATCTGGTACGAAATTTGATTCTATTGCAATGATCTTCAATGTCTCCACTAATGCTTGGGGGAAATGCCTCTCTAATACGAATGGTGTTTTATTTTATTGACAGGGCCAAAAGTTCGTCGGTGATTTATTGGCGGACGGAAAAATCAAATCCCAAGAAACCGAAACCATTTTCTGTTCGCCGAGCGCTTGGGCCATCTACTGCAAGCGTATAATCAACCCGGACAAAAAGTCTGGCTGTGGATGGGCTTCGGTCAAGTACAAGGGTCGCAAGCTGGACGCGTACAAAGCAGCGTACTATAAGAAACAGCAGAAGGAACGCGATCAGAAAGATGAATTACCGAGTGAAGGTGCTAGCGAAGTGGATTAGTGTATGGTAACATACGGTCTAAACGGGTGGTTTCAATATTTTACTTACAGACCCAGTAGAGGAGTTAGAAGAAGATAAAACGTTCATGGAACCACCACCGGCTAGACGAAACATGGTTTCGCATAACGCAATCAGCAATCGCAATATCATGCAGTAAGTGTGTTCTTTTACTTCCAAAATGTTGATTTTACAATGAATCATTGCACTCGTGGTTTTCCCTAACAGCGATTCAAATACACTCATCGAGGCGGTTCCATTCACTGCAATCGGTAAGATGCAACCGTTTCTAGTGACAGTGAGCACTTCAACGTTGCTCGTAATGGATTTTCATTGCCATCTAACTAACTACGAAGTGTGCGGATATCTCGGGGGAACTTGGGACATAAATGCGCACAACCTATCTATTACCCATGCCTTCCCGTGTCGGAACACGCGACATGATCGTGACAAGGCAGCTCTCTGTGAATTACAAATTCAGAAGCTAATGATAAAGAAAAACATCAATTTGGTCGGTTGGTACCATTCGCATCCACGCTTCCCGGTGCAACCAACGTTGCGCGACTGTGACGCACAGCTAGATTATCAGATACGGATGCGTGGACCCACCGAAGCATCTTATATTCCCTGTATCGGATTCATCTGTTGTAAGTGGTTGTAATGAGCGACCCAAAAAATCAAGCTTATTCATGATACTTGCTATTGTCATTCGCAGCTCCCTATGATGATCAGAACACTGCCCTAGAGTCTAATGTTATGTCGTTTTGGGTAATGCCGCCTCCTGAGAATCGCCCGGCAGAGTACGGTCGTCCGATGCTGATGTCTTACACGCTTGTACAGGACGAAACTCTTTCCGAGGACGTAAAGGAAGAGATGATGCTTACCGTCGATTACTATAAACAATTCAAACGGGAGCTGATTAACTTCCAGTCTATCTACATCAATGACGTCTCATACATCGAAAAGTTACGAAAATCCCTCACACCTCGCTTACCACGCGATTCCACTTCGGGTCATTTTTGGAACTGGATCCGAGAGTTGCTTGGGCTTGAAGCGGAGGATATCCCGGAGGTGGTCATTATACCGGATCCGCTACCACCTCCGCCAGTTTCATTGTCGGAACACCACCATCCGGATGGTTCGAAAGGAAACGACGATGTGACGATTGTCTCTACAACTCCCGCCTCCAATCAGACCCAACCAGTAGTAGTTAACTTGGTGCACAGTGCGGAGGAAAGCAGCATTACCACAGAAACGAAAAACGACGACGATTTCGATGGTGCGTCCGAGATGGGCGATTCCGATGTGATCTCGCTAAAAGACGATGATGGCAAACCGACCGGACCTTCCATCGCCGTACCGAGTTTGCAAGCTCAATTGAAACGCCCGTCTGGTTTGAATATGACACCCTCGCCACTGTCCAGCTCACTTGTGGTGCTTCCAACAAATATTAATCAAACGGGCAATAATGGTGGACCGCATGCAACCCAAACTATCTCTACCAATCTTAGCATGAACAGTGGTGCGAGTGCCGGAATAGCCAACAATCATTTGCATCAGCAGCAACCGTCTGGGCAGCCAGGACATATACTTCCGATAGGAGCTTCAAATTCTCTGAACACAACTAACTCTTCATCGCCACGCGATAGTCCAATTACGATACCTTCAAACTCGGCAAGTCCAGCCAAATTTGAAATGCCCGTCCGAGCTAGTCCGTCCCCAGCAAAATCGGACACTTCGTCGTGTCGCAGCCGCACCCGTAATTCTCCCGCACCGAGCCCGGGTAAGCTATCGATTAGTGACATTCTCGGTAGTGCGGCCTCTGCCGGAGGTAATCGAGGAAGCCCTACCCTTAGTTCACTTATCGGACCGGCTGGTGGCTCCGGGGGATCTGCCAGCGGACCAGGTAGTGCTGGCAACATTCACGATCTATATGCAGCTACGTTCGCCTCTCTCGGTAGTGCACTTCCTTCCAATTTGTTGCCTCAGGATTATGCCGTACTATTTGGACAGGGTTCGGGTGGACAGCAAGGTGGCAAGACACAGCGTGGAGACGAATACGGATTATCCGCATTGACGGCACTAGCACAGGTAGCTGCAGCGTCTGGTCTGTCTAATTCGCAGATCAACGAAACGTTGCTGCATAGCTTAAATCGTAGTATATCGTCAAAAGCGGGTGGTTCCAGTGTTACATCATCTGCTGCGCAGGCGGCCTCCACCATCACGTCTAACAGCAACTCATCGGTGTCGACAGCCATGCTCGGCGGTGCGGTAGGTGCTAATTCCTCCTCTGTATTGCCACCTATACCGAACATGAAAGAATTTATGCAGCAGCTCGAGAAAGGCAATCTCAGTCTTTTTATGCAATCGCAATACGGTAATCCGCTGGTCGGCATGGCCGGAATAACTTCCGGCGGTCCTAGTACTCCCGGTGCAAATACTAGCACTGGAACTGGATCCGGTGGAAGTCCTAGCACTGGTAAATTGGGCCGCACCGGTGGGAAATCTCGCTCGAAAGCGAATCAACTGCAACAGCAACAACAGGCAGCAGCGGCAGCAGCAGTAGCCGCCCAACAGCAACTACAGCAAGCACAGCAAGCACTTTTGCAGCACCAGTCGATGATGGAGTATGCCGATTTCTCGTCCAAATTTGACCAGGGAAAGCTGGCCGATTTAATGAAATCGCCTGAATACTCCCAAATGTTGTTGCAACAAGCTCAAGCGCTTGAGAATCTTGGTAGTGAAATTTCCATCATCAAGAAACCATCGTCGGGCTCGTCAAAGAGCAATTCCAATTCGAAAGATCAAACGGGCAGCCAGATGGGTACGGGTTCGTCTGGTGGTTCATTGATGTCGAGTTCAAATTCAAGCGTAAAAAAGGAAGCAGCTGCCAATGAACTAATCGGAAAGCTTCGGACTATTTTCTCCACGGACGCCTATTTACCGCCCGTACCGACTACTGCCGATATCAATCTGCTTGTGGAACAATCGCAAAAGCATCCAGTGGTGCAACAGATTCTTAACTCTGGCAACGTGGACGACATTCAAGTGCTTCTCAAGGCACAATCGCTCTCTAACAATCAGCTCGATTTTGCTGCCTTTTTAGGACACAACGGTGGAGGATCCGGAGGAGGTTCGGGCACGAATGGGAACACAGCACTAAATCTTGGTATGCTGGGCGCTGGTAGTACAGGTTGTTCCTCCGACGGACCATCATCATCGGTCAAATCGTCGTCTTCCGGTATGAAAGGTGGGGCAGGAGGAGCAATGGGAAGCGTTGCTGCTGGTTTAAAAGATGGTGATATGACAGCAGCGGCCGCAGCAGCAGCCGCGATAAATCCGTACCTTGCCGTACCCAATCTGTCTGCCCTATTCGAACCGATTCAGCGCATGGGCAGTTCGGGTGGTGGTAAACCAGGCGGCAAGAGCGATAAAGCGTCGAAGGCAGCTTCTGCAGCCGCAGCCGCGGCGGCCGCAGCGGCAGCAGCTGTTAGCGGAGGCTCTCTCACCAATCCGGCCGATATGCTTAACAGTTTGTTCGCATCGGCGGTTGGAGCAGCTGGAGGCGCACAACCAAGTGCGGCGGACATGAACGCATTGCTCTACAGTCAGGCGGCCGCAGCAGCCGCCGTAGCGGGTGGTAAGGGTGTACCAGATTTGAACTTATTGTTCGGTTGTGGTGGTAGTGGTGCCGGAATTCCAAGCTCCAATTCAGCTACATCTTCGCCGGGAGGCGGTAGCTCAGGAACAGCGGGACAAATGGGAACAGTTGGAACGGGTGGTTCCGGTGGAACTAATGCCGGTGCAAAATCTGCTTCAGCAGCCGCGGCAGCAGCTGCAGCAGCCGGTCTGGACTATCTTTCTATGTTCCCGAACTTCTCAGCGGCTGCAACCAAAATGCCCGACATGTCTGCGCTGTTCGCGCAGGATAAATACGAAATACCAGACCCACTGTCGAAAGCAACGCTCGAGGCAAACAACATGTATTTGGCCCCGTCCGCATCGCTTCTTAAATTGCACCAGGATGCGTTCAACTCGATGCTGATGAAACCACCGAAATCGTCAGCCTCATCGACTGCTTCTTCGGCAGGTAAAATCGAAACTCCACCACTGCCATCAACGGGGCAAGGAACAGTAGCTTCCCTCATTCCCTCACCCGGTTCAGGTTTAACACTAAACAAGTCAGCCAGCAGTCGTGAAAGTCCATCCCTCAGCACTGGTGGAAGCGGTCAAAGTTCAAAGTACAATTTCTCTGCCGTTGATCTGGCCGTTTCGAGTGTCGTACCACTAGCAGCCAGCTCACCACTCGGCGCTGCTGCAGCTGATCTTTCGAAGAAATCGTCTTCCCAAACACCGCCGATCGATATGTCACGATCATCCCCAGCCATCGCGGGAACAACAGCGGGTAGCGGAACGGAAACGACATCACCTAGCAGCGTAAGTGGAAGTATAATACAGCCACCTTACAAAAAGCGTATGGAGTTCGCATCAATCGCGGATCTTGTCGCAGCGCCACCTGCAAAAATGCCGAAAATGTCAACTGAGAATCTGGATCCATGATGGAGGGTCAATGAGAAATGAACAGCGTTATCTGCAATCAGGAAGGAAGAACTCGATTGATGCAAAAACCTGCTCCAAATTGAAGGATAATTGAAGGAGTCTCGCAGCCGCACATTCACCGCTTCTCTTAAAAGCACTATTTATTACCCATATTGGAAGGCAAGAAAGGAGATTGGGTATGACTTATTTTACTTAATATTTTTTACCCAGAGACGAAGGTGTGATGAAGGATGAAATGAAAAAGCAGATAGATATGTATATCATTAGAAGAGATGCTACCACGTTCATAGCGTCAGATTGTCTGTATCGTTGTCGTTAGGAACGGTGGTTAGGGTGGATCAGGATGATGGATGGAAGATGGATGGTTAGATTCACATCATTTAATAAAAACAATAATTAGTTTGAGGAAACGGAAATGTGTTAGTGAACATGAATCTCATCATGAAGAAATGCAATCATTTCAATCGATGAGTACATGCATAAGTAAAAAGATATTACACACACACATTATATATATATACTGAGAATCTGGATCCATGATGAGGGGTCAATGAGAAATGAACAGCGTTTAACTACAATCTGGAAGGAAGAACTCGATTGGTGCAAAACCAATCATCAATCATATAAACCATTTATATATATAAATGTATGTATCGAGGAGCAGTGTAGTGGAAGAAAATTTGTTCGATTAATTTTGAAAAAATGGCAAACGAAAAACTTAACGAAACAGTAGTGCAGAGTAAACATTACAAATAAATAGTCCCTCCAAGGGTCACATACAATGATACACAAATTTGTTAGGTAAGAGAAAAATTGGCTCGCCTAGCTTGACAAATAATAGCGTACGCTTTCCATCATGTATGGAACCATCGTAAACCAGCGCTAGGTGAAGTGCTAGGATGATATATTAACCATAATCTTTAATTGCATGTTGCGAGCCTGTGAGATTTTGTTCCAATGGAATTACACCCTTGCCACCAATTTCAGCAACCATCTGTTGGAGCGACTTAAGTATTAGAAGAATAACAATAAATGCATTGATAGTATTTTATGTGTGATCGCAAGATTCATCGGCGTTTTTCTGTTTCGTTACCATCTGAAATGAATCCTTACAGAGATTGTAATTCAGATGTATTTCTCTTTCCATGCCTGAAAGAATCAGCCGGTGCGCAATCAGCTACACGATCGGGAGGAGGTTCGGGCACGAATGGAAACACAGCACTAAATCTTGGTATGCTGGGCAGCAGTGGTACAGATAGTTCCTCCCACGGATCATCATTATCGGTCGAATCGTCATCTTTCGGTATGAAAGGTGGGAATCAGAAGCGTTGTTGCTGGTTTAAAAGATAGTGACATGGGAGCAGCGGCCGCAGCCATGCACGGATGAATCCGTACCTTGCCGTACCCAATCTGTCTGCCGATTCAGCGCATGGGTAGTTCGGGTGGTGGTAAACCAGGCGGCAAGAGCGACAAAGCATCGAAGGCAGCTGCTGCAGCAGTAGCTGTTAGCGGTGGCTCTCACCAATCCGGCCGATATGCTTAACAGTTTGTTCCCATCGGCGGTTGGAGCAGCTGGAGGCGCATAACCAAGTGCGGTGTACATGAATGTATTGCTCTACAGTCAGGCGTACCTCCTCCGTGGATGTTCTCTTGGGGTTGAAGAATCGTTTCTGGAGGTTTTTACCGGTCGCTTGCGGCAAAACCGAACGGTAGTTAATGTTACCTCTTTGTAGGATACTCTCTTGTTATTTCGCACGATGAAACTGGCCACTTTCTTAGTATTTTGCCGCAGAAAACGGTCAGTTGCATCATTTGAAATATCAAGAGAGCATCCCAGAAAGAGGCAATATTTTTTATGCAATGTTACCTCCAACGTGTACGTTCTCTTGGTGTCGAAGAATCTGTGGCGACCAGAGCGGACTAGTTAGCTAGGACACGAACATGCGGCAAAGCGCTACCTACGACGAAAAACATAAACTTACCAAGGGTGTCCATTTAGGTAGAACAGGGCGAAAACAATAAGGTCCTTGTTTCCAGATGTTCCCAGACAGGAAACCAACCCGACGAACAAAGGGCAATGGAGAACAAGAAAAAATAGAAGAAACGGTTAGGAACATGTCCAGCACAGTATATAAACGGTAGCTTGTCCGTACCAAAAGCCAGGTTAATTTTTGCTAAGAGGAAGGAAGATTAGCCAGCCGACCAACGCCAGAAGGAAGTTCTGGAGTTTTTTACCGGACGATCGTGGCGAAGTTTACGAAAGGAAAAAGACGCGCGATGCTTTTGTACTATGACTTGTTCGAGATAAGTGGTGATAATTATGATGGATGCACTTTTGGTAAAAGAAACACGGAGCAACGAAATTAATGCTTTCTTTCAATAATATCACTATTAAATCATGTTTCACTCAGTGAAACTAAAAATAAATCATTAAACCAAACGAATTAAAAAACGATCGGTGTCATAATTTGGTAGCCGATAAACACACTGTACGAAACTACAATAAATATTGATACACTCATAAACCAAGGACATTATATTTTCATTAATTAATTTATATTTTTTTCTTTTTCAATTTTCTGTGTATTTTTTTGGGTTTTTTCATCTTTCTGACTTTTCGGTTTACTTATCATCCTCACTATAATAATTAATAATATTATCATTACATTCTTTTTGTCTGTTTATATGTGTGTGAGTTTTTTTATTTTTCTGTTATTTTTACGCTTTCTATATTTGCATCTTCCCTAGTTTAAATTTATCCCTTACATTAGGCTTTATCTGTTTTTATTTTACTACACAAAAGGTCGCGGGATTTTGCCATCCGTATCCATGTTATCCCGTGGCCACTTAAACACTACAATAAAAAGTAAAGCTGTTCAATATCCATGTATGAATTCAGAATCGTAAATTGAACACAGTGTTTCCGGTTTAATTCTCTTGTTCTCACATGTTGTTGTTTGGTTTCGTGTGTTTTTTTGAGTTTGCTATTTTTAGCTGCTGCTAAATTTATGCTGATTTCACTCATTTAGCTCTTCTACTTCCACTGACCTAACTTGGTTTGCGAATGTTACTCTATTTTTCTAGGTATCATTTTATTTATTTATGTTTTGCTTTTTTTCTGTTTATATTTCTGCTTCATTTCCTGATTTGTTCAATATGCATGAATTTTATACATGATTTCGATTAAGTTTTAGAGAATTCATCATCGTTACATTTAGCCTTCATTATTTCTCCAGCTTTGGGTAGCGATAACCCGTATCGCATGTATTAAAAAACTGTGTAAAATGACGGTTTGATGACTGCTGTTGTTGTTATTCTTTTAAGGCTTACAAGCATTATTTTGTTGCTGCTCATACTTTTTCTCTTTTCATGACTGCTTGCTACTGTTAGCTTTCTTGTGGGTGTGGGCTGTCTGTCCTATACCAATATATCCTTCGAAGCCTTTACTCACACATGACCAAACAACACACATACGTAAGCACACTCACATGTAAGGCTCCGTAAATAAAAAGGAAACTTCTATTTGTTTTGTTTATCATTTTTGCTACTACTCGAACAGGCGAGGATATTTTTATGTAAAGGAACGAAGGTGAGAAATCTCAAAAGCAGGATACACATACTTCAAACGGTAGCATGTAGTAAATATAGTATGGTATTTATACAAAACAACACGCTTCCTCGTGGGCTAGTGATAGTGCGGTGTTGTTTTTTTGGTTAATTTGTCTACACCTTTTCTTATGCGCATTTAATTTGACTGTATCGATGTTTCGGATCATCGACTCCGTCCAGGACACAGTCTGGTTGAATGGTTGTATCCTAGATCAAAACTAACAAACAAACAAAAAAGTTTCCTACAAGTCCTTATACGAGGCAGTGACATTTACATTTCATTTACTGGAAGGAAAGGGATCGACCCTTCGTTTATTTTTTGTTTTGTTTTAGGTAAGTGTACAAGGGACTGGAATTGTATTCAAACAAAATGTGAAAACGCCTCTTGCATTTCCCCGTACCGTATCAGTTTTGTTTCCTGCATTCTCCATTTCTGTTCCTAGTGCATGAGCAAATTTGGCTAACTTAACATTGTCTTCAAAAGGTTTGGTAAAATTTATTTATAAAAACGGATTCTATATTAATAGTAACAAGATTTCGCTAGAGAAAAAAAGCAAAAACAAAATAATAATGAAATTTATGAACATAAATGTAAGCTAAGTGTCCAATCCGTGTGCTAAGAGACATTATATGAACAAACCAAAGTGTCACCAACGAGTTCTATGTTATACACCATATTACGAGACTTGTAGAGTTTACGAAAAACATGTTTCTCTCACCTATACCACAAAAAGCGGCAAACCTAAAGCAACACAATTTGGTGTTTTATAAAAAAAAAACAATAGTATGCAAATAAATCCTATTTTACTTACTTTAAATGTAAGTAAAAAAACAGAACATGAAAAATTAAATAACAAAGAAGAGAAACCGGTGAATTAGGTAGGTAAGTAGGAAGTAGGTAGAAGTAAGTAATGGTAGTTAGTAATATTAGTAGGATTTTAAGTGCAGTAGTAAATAATGATAGCTATAGTATTTAGCAATAATAACAGGTTGTACACTATGCTTTTTCCTGCTTCTAGCTTTGTTACTTTTTCTTTTTTTCTCCTTACACAGCTTTCACTTAACTGCTTTTACTCTACATTGGCTGAAATTGATATTAGAGAACAACTTTTTGTATCGCACTTTTATTTAACTTTTTCTGTAACTCTACAGCATGTACGTGTGTTAACGTGTGTCTTTCCATGATTAGAAAAAAAGTATACTTTTCTAATTATTTTCCCTTATTTGATTTCAGCTAGTTCCGTATTTTCCTTTCTTTTTTATACTTTTCCTTTATTTACTCGATGTTACTAACTTCCTCACTTCATTCCATGTGAATAACTTTTTTTTGCTTTTTGATTTTTGATTTTTTTCGTCAGTATGCTTTCATGTACGTTACATATTTCATTCACTGTTCCGTACTTTTGCAGTATTAAGTTTTTTAAATTTAATGTTTCACTTATCTTTTTAGGTAGTTTCAACTGCTTCTTCTTTCATTACTTTGCCTCTTTATTTTTTCACTAGGTCCACTATGTTTCTTTTATGTTGCGCCAATACGATTTTTAAGAAAAAGGTAAATTTTTTCTTCGCTCTATTTCTTTTTCTCTCTGTAAACCGTCTAGGTTTTGTGTTGTATTTGTGACGAATGCACACGTGTTGTTGTTTGCTTCGATGATCTGAATTTTGATTATTCAGGTAACAAGTTTTTTTCTGTCAATGAACTGACTAATTCAATACAATCCGGGAGAAAAATAAGCGAGCAATGCGATGTAACAACAGAAATAAATCTTGTCTTCTGTGCTTAGCAGCGAAAGTTAAACAAAATGTAACATTGTTGGGTTTTTTTCTTGTATTTTTACCCTATTCTTTTCCATGCTCCTTTTTCATATATTTCTGTTTTCTTCTCTATGTATATTTGTCGGTGTGTATGTATGGTGTACTTTCATTTGGGGAAATTTTGTTTAAACCTACTTTTTGCAACATCGCTTCAACAGTATTTCTAACATTTTCGTTTTGTTTATGTTGTTTAAAAAATATATACTTATAAAAAGACGAACGAAGCAAAAACTAGCAGTGGGTTTATAGGTTATCAGCTATCTGTATGTGTTTATTTGCCTCTTTTATCCGTTTAGTTTTGTCTCCACTTTTTGCTTCTTTTTATACCATAAAACAAAGTAGAAAAATAACGTTCAAGTAAAGCTTATTTTGGCATTTCACATTTTCTTTACATCAATTATTCAGACATTCTTGTTTTTATATATGCAGTTCTCTCCTTGGCTACTAACGTAGGGTGATTGGATTTAAAGTGAATTTACTGATTTGTTTATGGTTAGCGTACCTTTCGTCACTATTTACAGCCTAGTATTATTTTTGCTATATGTATTTCTGACTAATACTAGCTTAGAGCATATCAACTAATCTCTTCTCGTTTTATTCATACTTTTTGTTTTAATGTGTAGTTTACAATTGAATATTTAGCATCATTTCCTTTTTTGCTTTGTTTAACATTACTTCGTTCCACAGTCAACCAGTTTTCTACATGTTATGGAATAAATTTTCATTTCATGTTGGATGTAGCGTGTATTTTGATGTGTTGTTTACCAATTATAACGAATGATGCCTTCGTTCTAATGAAGCTGCTTAAATCTCTATTTATCAGCTGATTTGTGGTATTTATTCTTATAAATTGCATGTTTTTAAGTAATTTTTTCTTCATTTTCCTCGTAACCTGTAATATTTTTTTCTCTCATTTTCTAATAATTTGATTCACTTCCTTATTTTTTTCTAACTCGTATTTCTTGTGATCGCTCAGGTGACATTAAATTAACCTTCACGTTTGCTTGCCGTCTTTACAGCAATATCTAGGCAAACAGAAAAATATTAAAACAACAAATGCAGCCAGGTCCAGAAGAGCTGGGTCTTGGTTGTATTGTACTCCTAACACTTGCCTGAGTAACAGTATTAGTGATATTATTAATTTATTTATGTTTATGTTTTTACGCTCCATTCACTTTCATGATTCACTTTCCTTCTTCGTGGTCCTCGTTCATTTTTTGTTTGTAATATTCATACAACAAAAAGAAGAGGCCTCCAATGGTAACAGAGTTTGAGATAGAGAGACCTTGCTCGTAACCTCATTACTCCCGCTATATCTTTTTCTCGAATAGTAGAAGTAATGGTTTAGCAATAGTAGGCAATAATAGTAGTTGCTGTTGCTTTTGCAGCTATACAGTGGCAATATGTACTGCAGCTTCTGTTCTACAAATATGATGATCTACAATATGCATCTACTGGTTAACTGTTGCTGTCTGGTTTTTCCTACACTTGCCCTATACCTGGCCTATAAAGTTGCATCTACTTCGTTCGGTAACAGGTACCATTCCCTTCCCTTACATGCTGCTTCTCGTGATAGTTCCATTCGGCTGTGCTATCAAAGTGCGCACTCACTGCTCGTAAAAGTCTGTGGTATTTGAGGTTATGTTACCGTCTTCAATGCAAAACTCCCATAACTCCAATGATAAAAGAGTATGGCTGTTCATGCTAACAAATCATTGAAAGAGAGGGAGGTGTTTTCGCTGTCATGCAGTGTAGAAAACTTCAAATGTATCATCCATGCATGTTTCGAATACCCTGTTCTCTCTCTCTCTCTATCTCTCTCTCTCTCTTACTCTCTTTTTCTCTATTTCTATCTCCCTATTTCTGCGCCTCCTCCATCCCGCACCCTTATGCATACTTATGTATGTTACGTTATGGAGCCATTATCGTGTATAAAATTTATACAGATTTGATGTAGTGTTCATCATTCGTTTTCTTCTCTGTGGTTTTCTTTTGTTAGTTTTTTCTTCAATTTATTGGCAGTTTTCGGTCAATTTTCCTATGGTCTGTAGTGTGATAGACCCTTGAAGTGGCGGCTCAAACCCCTTGGAAAAATCTTACTTTCGATATTTCTGAATGAATGTTGTTAACTTACCCGTCTAAGCGATAGTTTATACGCAGGATATTTTAGTTTCATAAAACAGAGGAAATCATTAACTTCGGAAGACAGTACTGCTCCTTTTCTTTCACTACACGAATTCATGCCTAAATAACATAAAACTCGTTTGCAAAATGCACTGCACAACACAAATTGCAAATGCATTTGCACGCTTCTCCGCATCGTACAAGCATTGATTGATAAAATTTCTTACATCCCCATTGGTTGTAAAATTCCTTAATCTCACACTCGTATCAGCACGTTAGCGCGAGATAGGAACCTTATTAAACTTACACAACACGACCGCACTAGCTTAGTGGCCAGTCAACTGGGCCGGCTGTAAAACTGGACCAAGATCGCTAGATTAAAATACAATGAGGGATAAAAATTGAGATTCCCGAAAGCATTTGCTTCGGAAGACAGTACTGTTTGTGATTTTTGAGCCCCTCAACTTTTACACAGTTGCATTCTTCTTCTACTTACACATTTTACGATTTGGTGCATTAAAAACACCACACTCGATCGAAATGAACAAGTATCACGAGAGCATACGCTGACAAACCAAGCCAACCAACCAAGCTGGCAACAATATGTACACGTGCAAAAAAAATCGCTGTTTAACATAACATCACACGAATTGAAATACTAACAATTCTGTATATGGAATAAGATTCTTGAGGATAATCGGCTAAGCGGCTGCTCTCAACTTCTCGTACTTTTCCCTCTTGAAAGGGGAATGAAAAGGCCTCGTAAAAAATAATTTAACAACCCTTCGCCTCCCCTGGGTCAAATCCGTTCTTACATTTGTGGCATGGATAATGTAAGCATATAAACACTTCTTAACAACATAAAACAAAAAACTCTTTGGTAAAATGCACTGCACAACAAATCCATTTCATGTGCAAGCTTAGTACACGCATAGTATACGCACTGATTGCAAATTTTTTTAACCTCACACACGTACCCTCCGGCGTTAGCGTACAGCAAACTGCACTGACCACAATGATTACTTTAAAATTGGAGTAAGAATACAAGAACGTACATTGCCTGCATAGATAAACGCGAGATGGAAAAATCTTGTTATCGCTTAACAACGATCACTCTTAGCACACATTAGAATGTGTTGCTTAGACATTAGAATTATTTCGTAGGTTATGCGAACATTTGCTAACATTTGCATGAAACGGTTATATGTACTACGGCTTAGCGCACAGCCTACTGCGCCGAATTTAACGCTGGAGCAAGAACGTTGTAATACAAAATAGTGTGGGAGCACAAAGGGTAGGGAATGATGGGGGGTAATTGGTGTCGGGCTTAGGGGTTGGTATCTGTTTCGATTAGAAGGAAAAAGCTTTAAAGGGGTTTTGGTTTGATCATGTGACAAAAAAGCGGCCCCTTTTCGATTCCACCTTGTTGGCCAGTGAACCGTGGCTGGAAGAAAGGTTTTTTTATGCTACCAACTTTCATGACCATTTCCGTTTCTCGGGGACTTCCTGGCAGACGGGCAATCTACTCCACCTCTACTGTCAGATCCGCCACTGGTCCCTTGTGTAAGTCTTACTTTTATAACCGAACAGTTTTCCCCTAACATGCATTTTCCTCTTTTTTCTCTTATTCTACATGTTGTATTATATTATGTTGCAATAAATCTACACCAACATCCTCCGAGAAGTAATTTCGGAAGAGCGAAGAAGCATGTTGCATAAGCTAAATTCCTAAATCAGAAAGAAGGAAAACAAATTTACTCAAGGACCCTACCTTTACACTAGCGTTTAGGAAAAATCCGTTTTTTTAACTTAAACCGACAAAACAAGCAATTCAGAAACAACGTGGCACATAATGATAAAGATGGGCATTCTCTCTCTCTCTCTCTCTCTCTCTCTCTCTCTCTCTCTCTCTCACACCACCCTCCCCTATTTCTATATCTCTTTCTCTCTATAAGCATCTCTTATAAACATATATCATCTTCTTTACTACTACGCTTACGCTTGAGACGATTGGGGTGTACTGGTCCCCCCGCTTCCGGTAGTACCTGCTGATCCCTGACCACCCTGTGGTTGATGTTGCTTCTGTGCCTGTGATCGCACAAAATCAATCTTAGCGTAGGTGAAGGCGGCACATCGCACTGGTTGCTGCTGCTGTTGTTGATGCAGATTACAGCCGCTCGAACTGGGACTAGGGCTGGAAGAATTAATCACGTCGATCGAGCTGCGCGACTCGTTAGATCCAGGCAACGGCTCGTCTACGTCCATTTTGGTAACGCCACCGGCACTACTGCTGATGCTGGTGGCGTTGGTGTTATTACTACTAGCATTTCCTGCTAACATCATCAACGTACCAGGAACGTACTGTGAAGCGCCCGGTGGATGTTTGCTGCAGGGTGGCAGATCGAGACTAGCGTAATGTAGCTCACGCTCCGAGCTGACCGAGGGAGGCCGAGAAACGATATTAGGATCGGTGATGGAGGTGACAGAATCCGGCCGGGATTCGGCCACACTTGGGCTGATAGTGGTGGAGGACGTACCCACCATAGCGAGGGCTGTACTCGACGCGGTAGGACTTTGGTTTTTGCTTTCGCACAACGTCGACGTGGACGACGCGGATGATGAGGTAGCTGATATAACGGGAAGCCGTTCGCTGTTGGCCGAGTTTGGGCGGGTGCTAACACAGGCACTTGTAGGAGTGATACCACCAGTTGGAACGGGTGTTGTCGAACCAACCTTACCAATCAGCTCACTGTTAACACTGTTCGGACGCGTCCCAGTAGAGACACTGCGTTGCAACGGGCGCTGCTGCGGTTGATGCTCGGTAAAGGTGAAGGCCAGATCACCCGTGCGCCGTGTGAGGTTGACTGCTTTCGGTGAATTGGCTGAAGCAATCGGTAGCTTGCTGTGTATCAGTAATTCCGCGTCCTGTGACGAGGTAATTGGTTTGAAGCCCATGTGTGGGCTGGAGAGTAGTAGTGTGGATTTTCGCGCCACCAGCATCGGTGGCGAGACGTTGTCCGTTAGGCTGGAGGAGCTTCCGGTACCAAGACTCCTAGTGGTTAGAGATGAAGGGCATACGCCAGAAGCTCCCAAGCCCATCGAAGTGGTGGAAAGCTTTCGTGTGCTTGCCGGATTCATCAGTGCATAATCTCCAGCACTATCGTCCTCGAAGCGTTTTCGCCATGGCGGTTGAACGTTTAGTTGCACATTCATGCCATCAGTAGGCGTAGCGGTCGGACAATAATTGACGTAGTCTGGTTGCCCGTAGCTAGTGTTTGGCATTATTTGAAGCTTGCTGGACGATTCGGTCCCTCTGCTCTCAATGGACAGTTTTCGTGTCGCGGTCGATGGCGAGTCTGCCTGCTGTTGCTGCTGGAGCTGTTGTCGCCCGAGACTTAGTTCGGCATAATTTTGACTTAGATCCTCTAGCGGCTCCACCTTAAATTCGTCTGGCACGTGATTCGTTACCGGTGCAAACGGTTTCGTGGGACTAGCCGGACTGAAGGGAAAGATAGTAGGTTGACTGCCCGAAGGCGTAACGATGCCACTATCACGTGAATCACAGCGTGACCTTTCGGGCATTCCCGCCGACTTCGAGGGACTAAATCCGATCGAACCGCTCTGCTGACCGGTGGTTGTCTGGATAGATCCTTGCACGGTCAGTGGTAGGTGTTGCTGCAAAGCAACAATGGTTGCCGGTGCAACGTGCGAATGGTGCACGGACTTCCGTGCGTCCGGATGTTGTCCAAGAGGTAGATAATTGGGGATGTTTGTATTCGCTTCCACCTTCGATTCACCGCTTAGATCGAGTCGACATTTGCCAGCGCTCGGTTGAATGGTGATGGGTGCGGAGTACGCTCGTGATGCATCTTCCAGCTGTGAACCACAAGACATGTTCATATAGTCGTCCCCGTTCATTGGCTGGAGTCTATCCGCATGGTTTGAAGAGCAAGATGAAGGTCCGGTGGTCCCAACGCCATGGTTCCAAGACATCTCCATATAACCGTCGGGTTCGCTCGATGCCTCAAGCAACACGTCCTCAGCACCGTGCTGATGTGTGTTCATTTTCTCTTCGCTTTCACTGGCCTCCCCAAGCGAACTGATCATCAGTGGGGACATGTTCAGGTAATCTTCCGAAGGTATTTTCGTAACGGTGGCACTGTCCTGGTTCGTATCTTTTGCAAGCGCGCGGGGATACATCTCGAGGTAGTTATTGTTCTGTCCGGCACTGCTTCCACTATTCGTCGTGTCTGCGGGACCGGCAACTTCTCGCGACGTAGTAATCTGTATAGGGGTACTGATAGACTTGGTGGATGTACGACCAACACCCGCCGGACTATCTAGTTCGTCAGCATCATTACTTGAGATAGCAGCGTTAACGCCGCCCGATGTCATGTTCAAATAGTCGTTCTCCTCTGACTGGGAGTTAACGCGACCGGGTCGCATTTCGACGTAACCGGACACGGAAGCATGTGGTCGACGATCCTCCTCGTTGTTATTAACATTGCCGGACATGTCGAGATAGTCCTCCATGCCAAGTGGTTCGCTAATTCTCGTGGAAGGTTTCACCTGGCGAGGTGACGAGTAGTCGATCTCCATCAAATCACTCATCCGAGCGTGCGAACCGTGCGACGGAGGTTTTCCGCCACCGTCGGGTAAGAGAGATCCACTGGCCGAGTTCCTACCCATGGTATCGGGTGCCAGCTCGTCCAGTGGTAGATTCTCTCCAATCGAGGCACCAAAGCTGCCTGCATGCGAAATGCTGCTTGTACTGCTCGAGCTATTATTGTTGCTGCTCGTCAGCATACTACCCTGGGAGCTTGTTGATGCAAATGAGACGATAACCGGTGCCGCCGAGTATCCCTTGTACATGTCCGAACAGCGCGGCACCTTAGCACGGGAACCGACGGAAAAAGCGCGCTGCCGGGAACTGGCAGAACCACTCGATCCACCTACAGAGCTCTCGCCGGAGCTTAGCATTTCAACGCGCAGCTTACGCTTTATGAGTTCCGGACGACTGCCCACCGAGTACGTCCGGAATGGTCGATCGTTCACCTCGTGATCGTCATTCTGCCCAATGTATGCTGGAACTTTCTCTAACGAAAGGCGCAGATCAGTCGAGGGTGTCCCGGAGGTAATGCTACAGCTCGATGCAGCAGAAGACATACCGCCACCGCCAATTCCACTGCCACCATTATTACCCGATCCTCCAACACTGGTTGCGTTCGAAAGTCGACTGCTGGCGCCACCAATAAGAGCTGGATCCATCAGGACATACTCTTCGGTTGCAGGTGCAGTACGCGACATGGTCATTGGCACATACCCTGCACCATCGACCATATCTTCCGCGAGACTAGAAGCGCGACTGTGTGCACTAGAGCTGGAACATAACCTGCAACAGGAAGAGCAATAAATTATTCGTCACCAAATGATTCTTGCCAATGACGTCAAACAGATTATTTGGGTAAGGTGCACGAGCACATCTTTTCACGGCGAAGAGTCTGATCACAAGCACTCAGTTTAAGTGACCTCGGCTTCAAGCTAGCTCACCGGCAGCTCATTTAACCGTAGTGTCTACGACCAAAAAAATACACGTTGTTCTACGACCCCGGGTAGGCCATACATTTTGTATGTGAGTTTTCGTTTTTTCGGATTCTTTTGATCTGCTAGTCGTATTTGCTTGCAACTTTCAAGAGAGATGGGATTTCTAGTTGTCTAATTAATACCATTTATAGTTGATAATTTTAAAAATTCTTTTTTTCTTTTTTTGCCTTTCTTATAAATTTTACTCCGTATATCTACGACCGCCTACCCCGGTATGCCATACGATTTGTATGGGGTTTTCATTTTTCGGATTCTAAATCATGTATAAAGCATATATATCTAGTTTTTCGGGGTTAATTGTAGCCAATTAATCATCTTTAATCATATTTAATCTTTGTGTATTATTTTCGCAACTCTGCGTTATTAAAAAAAACAATAAATCCTTTTTTTATAATTAAGAGCTTTCCACGTAAGCTATTATTAATCTCAAATGTTATCATATTACTAACACTAAGTGATAATATTTCAAATTATTTACATTTGGAGAAATATGTGTTAAATTCAGAACGCGAAGAACAAGCAAGTTTTTTTGACATAAATAGCTATTTCCTTTATGTTTGGTTCTTCCTGATTGTATCCTGGTTGTATCTCGGCTGAAGGTTGTCACAGAAAACTACCGAAAAAATGAAAACTCCCATATAAATCCTATGGCCAGCCCGGTCAGTCGGTCATATATATTCGGAGAAAAAATTGTAAAAATGCAACAAAAAACAAAAGAAGAATTTTTAAAATTATCAGCTAAATGATATTAGTTAGACAATTAAAAGACCCATCTTTCTTGAAAATTTCATGCAAATGCAACGAGTAGATCAAAAGATATACGCTTTAGAATCCGAAAAAAATGAAAACCTCATACAAATCGTATGGCCTACCCGGGTAGGCGGTCGTAGATGTAAGGGGTATCAATCGAAAAAAAATATTTAAAAAATGGTAAAAATAATTTTAAAATTTTTCTTTTTGTACGAAATGGAGAAAAATATGTTTTTCTAGGCATTTTAAAAATTTCAAGTCTGTACGACTTTCCTATAAAAAGATATTAAGAAATAAAAATGCAAAACTTACCCATGTAGGCGGTCATTGACAATAGGGTTAATGTGCAGATTGCTCGAGCTAGCTCAGCAGCTCATTACATATGAATAAAAGGAAGGAAATTACTTACCCCCGCGAAAAGTCTGCCACTGGTGACATTGCCATGTAGCAACTACCGGATGGATCGCCGGGCGAGCTACCACTTGGGCTACACATCTCCATGTATGCACTACCCTCGACCGAACCGACCGTGGACGAAGGGGCGGGGCTTCCTCCTCTTCGTGTCGCCTGTGATATGGGAAGCCAGAGGGAATTATGATGGTAGTGGCCACGTTTGCTTGAGCTACTACTAGTAGCTAAGTAATGATTGTGCTACATACATCTACATATATCGTATAAGAATGGTTGTGTTGGGAATGGTATGACGGTTACAAAAGGAGATAATAGTTAATATCCGATAGTTGCCACTATGAACGGGAAAAATATCGATGAATGGGTTTTCGATATGTTCCTATTTCATCGCAACAGCCGATATTTGAACGGGAGTGAAACGATCATGGCAGTGGGAGATGATAGTACAAATGCTTCGATTGTATGATGTGTTTACAATACATTCGAATTGTTGGAGAATTATTCTTTCAAAATGGCTGTCGCTTGCCGTTGATTCTGGTACGTTTGTATAGAGCTCGTGAACGGACGGGAATCTGACGGCAATCGTAAGCAACGGCAACTCTCACTCACGCACACACACTATAATAAGCAGGATACTTACGGGAAGCGTGAAGTCGTCGTGTTGTGGAAGGCCACAACCGACACGCAAATCAATATGGCCATAGTCTTTGATAAACTCCTCTGAGTTTTCCTCCGGTATCGAGCAGCCGGAATTGAGTTGACTGCAAAGAAAAATGAAATGAACGGAAGGGGATGAGGGGTCAAATGGAGAAGATGTTTACATCGCTTAGAAATGCTTCAGCTGGTAGGCTGGGGAAGCGGATGTTTGTTTATATTTTTATTTTCATTTGTTCTTTGTAGCCACTCACTTAATGACCTTAGGGTAGCCATTGCCTTCGTCCGGTGTAAATGAGCCGGTGATGAAGCTGTCTGTCGACTCATCGATGCTGAGAGACGACCCATCCGATCCGGTCGAGTAGGTGACAGGTGGAGGCGGGCTAAGTGGGGACGAATTGACTGGCGGACTGTGGCTATGGCTGATGTGTACCGAGTGTGGTCGATTGTTGCTCGGGATCATGCGAGGCGGTGGCATTCCACCACTGTTTGACAACAGCTGATGATGCTGCTGCGGATTCTGAAGTTGATGGTGTTGTTGCTGCTGTTGATGTGGCATCGTTTCGCTAGTCGTTCGATTTCGCGATGGAAGACTGTCGCAGCGATCACGCGCAATGGCAACACCTAAGATTCGGGAGAAGTTCATCGAAAAAGGCACGAAGGAAAGAGATAAATAAACAATCAATTAGTACGTCTTCGTGAAGTTGCTTGAAACTTGTTCCAGTTCCTTGTAATGAAATAAAATTCGGTAGTAATTGGAATAAAATTGGTCTCCCCTTTGGTAACCAGTTGTTTTTGTCAAAATTATTGTAGCCGAAGAAGAAAATAAAGCAAACTTATTCTATTCACCTTATAGTACTAAATTTGTCAATCGTCGCGTGAGCAAAAGGATAGAACGTGCTGTCATGCAAAAAGGAATACGATCATAAGAAATATTCTTAGTGTTAGGTGCGAAGCATTTGTTTGTTTTGGGTCCCTCTGGTGCTTTAAACTCATTCTCAAACAAATTCAACATAGCGGTAGCGGAAGATTTTGTTGTAAAGGATGTCTACGGATGATGATAAAGCCGAATGACGCTGTTTTGACTGATACGGTGATTGAGTGATACGGTGCGATTATGTTAAATACATATTTAACATATGATGTATATGTGTATATGATCGAACATTCCAAAGCAATCTGTCGTTTTCGCAAAGCGTTTACTTCGTAACGATGTATCGTGTATATAGCAAAACTGTTGTTTCTGTGGTCAATATGACAACTCATTAGGCCACCTTCTCACCCTCACACTTACCCCGTGCCTTAATTTGATTACAATAGCCTGGAGGACCAGTCAACAAATTGTTTATTTTCTAATACGCTCCTTTCTGACAATCCAGGCGCTTTGGTTCGGATTTTGTAGAGCATAATTGAATTTATGCAACAATGTGCCAAATAGATTATCAAGGGAGATAAGTTCAATTCTTTTCCTGAGGTTTATATTAACAATTGGAATTTTATAGGGGCGCTATAATCCGATTAGGGACGACGAGCGAGCTCACAATAGTTAGATAAAACGGTGTGGCGAAAAAAGACTTTTTCCTATAAGGAAATCGTTTCACGGTATCGATCGTGTCATGTTCAAAATTCTAGTGAATTACATCATTACAAACAAAAACGCTTCATTACTTGTACCGATGAAAGAACGTAAATGTAAAGAAAATATAATTTTGATGAACTATAAATTCCATAGATAAAATCAAAGTTCAAATAAATAAAACAAGATACTACTAACTCAACAGCATTAAAATATACAGTAGAACGTCGATTATCCCGGGGCGAGTTAATTGTTCTAAATTGTGATAGTTTTTTGATAATAATTTCCTTGATCCAGAATCATTTTTAGCATCAAAAGTATAGTATATAGATACTATATACGCTTTATCTAGATATATAAATGACCTTGACATTTAAGTGACTATTATCCGTGGAAATCGATTAACCGGCATCAGTCCGGTCCCGAGCACCCCGGATAATCGACGTTCCACTGTACTTTACTCGTTTTTTCGGTGTATAATGGTGTATAATGTACTGTGTGGTATGTAAATAAACGTAGTATAATATTTGAAAGAAGCAGATAATAAGAAAAATAAGATACTTAAAATGCACAAGACGTTGAATCAACAATTCAAGTAAGATATAGAATAAGATAATAACGAACACAAAAAAATAATAAAAGATGATACGATAAAGAAAAGAAACAAAATGCAAATCATGAAACACAAAATACATACTCCTGCTGATCGTACCGCTGGCAGTGCGGCCAATGCTCGGGCGACGCAGTGCTCCCGGTGAGGTACCGTTCGTGCTTTTATGCGAAGTGGTATTGCTACTAATGGCGTGATTGCAATTGCTACTGCTACTGCATTGTGACGAAGGACTACTACAACTACAGCCACCGTTAGCGGTGCAGCTGTTCGAGGTGGACCCAGCCAAACCACCACCCATCAAACGGCCACCATCCGCCATCATAGCCATCTTTAGCCCGAGCAGACCTATCTTGCCGTTGGACAACGACGACGGCGATGGTGACGAAGATGAAACGGAAGGTTGCTGCAAATTGCTGCTGCGTAACAGGCGACTGATTAGCGGTAGCTGACCTGCCTGACCACTCTCCGGACACGGTGTTTCCTCGTTCTGGCCAACTGAGGACTGTGATGGTAATTTCTTCAGATCCATCGGAAGATACCGCTGGTCTTCAATAATACTTTCCATCGAGCTACGAGACGGTACGACACTTGCGAAAGACGTACTACCTGTATCCGGCGAAAATTCATGTTGTTGGCGGTGTGGCGATACACACAGCAAGTCCGACACTGGCGGTGACCATCCACCTCCACTGTTCGCTGTACCGTGCAGAGAACACATGAGCCCACCGCCGGTGGCGAGCGTCGGTGTGAGTAAATAGGCCGACGATGACTTCCGATGATGATTTGTTGCACCGGTGAAGGAATACGATGAAGAGTAGTGCTGCTGCTGGGGATACGGGAGATGGTTGTGGTGGTGATGGTTATGGTGCTGCGGTTGCTGCTGCTGCAACCATCCACCCTGGCCTATCGATCGTTCGTTCGTGACGCGAATAGCCGACTCTTCTGTCAGGGGCAATGAACGGGTACGGTGGTGAACCGGTTGAATCGTGCCGGTGGAAGATGTAGAAGATGATGACTGAGATGCCGACAGCGTGACAATATGCTGCTGCCCACAGGTGCTGCTAGTTGGGCCCGAACAGGTGCCCGAACCCTGCCCAGAACTTGCCGCAGCAACGCTGCTTTGCGAGGATGACCGGACACTACTACCGGTAGCATGGAGGGCATTCAAATGATTCGTATTGCTATGGAGAGAATGGCCTAACATGGGAGCGCTTGGCAATGATAAAGCTCTTTGATGGAATACTCCGGATGTGGAGGATGCGGATGTAACTGCGGATAGAGACAAACAAGGGTAAAAAGAAAGTAGTACACACGGGTGTTTTGCTGGGCGTGTTTTTGAAGTTTCTGTATGCAGTGTAGACGTGTATGAATGCTTGTTTGTGTATGTTGTGAAGGAACTAAGTCGCCGGTAGAACAACGCAATTAGTTTGTACGGAAAGTACCCAAAAATGGACACGTACAAAATGTGGGCAATATAGAAGTGTATTATGCTCCACGTGCTTCAGCAGTGTTGACGTGAAGCTATACATAGTCTAAACCGTTGTGTCTTTGGGGTGTTACGGGAGTTCTTCGTTGAGAGCGTTGTAGTAAAGTCGTCCTTGCAGTAAGACAGTAGCAATTGTGACAGAAATATATACACGTTATCAATAATGCTGTGTTGATCATAACATTTAAAATACGTTTCCAAATAGGAACAATACTTAATACTAGATTTGTAAATAGACTTATTAGCCGCAAATGAAGGATTTTTAATATATATTGCATAATGTTGGACGTTTTATGGTACATGTAGGAAGCATTTTGGAAATTTTGTATCATACTTCAAAATGTGAAATATTTAACCATATCCGTTTTTTTGTGGCAATAATAGCAGTTTAAAATGATTTATTCGTATTAAGGAAGTTCATGCGTCAGTTCATTCGTCACTTTCAATTACGTATGTAAAATACTCATTTTTGACGTCACTAAAATGTTCTGAGTACCACTAATTGTTACACGGTATACTTAAACCTTTTTTCCTTGTAGCTACGATATTGAGCGTCTTATGTCCGTGCATTATAAATGTTCAGCATTGATTATGGTTAGAGAACGTTATTACTACAAGCGGAAGCGGCAGTATCAACAGGAAGTTTAATTCAAGAAGTTAGTTTGAGGACAAAGTGAACAGGGTTTATGATATTTAATGAGCTGCTGCCAACTGGGTCTAGAACTAGTGATTATTCTTAACTCCATGCAGAAGCTTTATACAACGCGTAGTAGTAGCGAACATCGGTATTTCTTAGTGGACCTAGTATTGGCGTACAAGTTTCAATAAAGCAGCTTGATTATTTGGGTTTACGGTAGCGATTTTGCGAACAGATTCAACGGCAAATGTTTGTTTCTTACGGTAGCTATTTTACAGTCACACTTCTCTTCGCTGACAAGTTATCCTTATCTCTTGTCAACATATTGTAGAAAAAGGTCCTTCGTCATTTATCGTATGCTTTCTTGACTTCGCATTAACTTATGCACCGAAACATTACACTCTTCTCTGGTGTTAACACACAAGATCCACATCCAGACCACATAAGATTATAAGATTACACTTTCTGATTATCTCTCTGTCTCTCTCTTTTTCTTCTTGGCTTAGTGACTTCTAAGGTGATACCGATGCCGAGCATTTCTGGCTTATTGGACTTTTATCACGTATCCGGATAGTCAATCCTTGCTACGGGGGAACGGTTCGGATAGGATTTCATACACGGTCCTGTCGTGTGGAACCGACGCCGTTTATCACATACAACACCGGCCCATCCGATCTAATTATCTCTACTGTAATTAGATTAGTCAACAGAAGTGCTTAGTATGAAATTTACGATTATCGTTAGCGGTTCTTTGCTTATAGACGTGAGCTATGTTTTGTTCCTTTTATTTTTCTATTCTCATTTTACTGCTCTCTGTTGGTATGTGTGTTTTTGATGCTGTGTGAAGGCGCCATTGGTTTGTGGGCAAACGCGTAGATGGTGTGGTCGCGATTATCTTTTTCCATTTTTGTTTTCATTACTTGCATCAGTGCAACGGCAGTTTCCAGCTCTTTTCCACTAAAGTTCAATTAATGGATGCGTATGCTTGGAAGTCCTGGTTCCCATAAATAATGTTAAAGAGGTTCGTAATTCAGCCCACTACAATATGTTCGACATTTGCCCTGGCGTGTGTATAGTTTCTTAGTCCGATCCTCCGTACACGTTACCATTGTAGAGGGGTAAACATGATGGTCTTCTCGTCGGTAAATAAAACTATCCACCCGGTCTGCCTGTTCGTAGACGTTAACTTTGAGCTACACTATTTAATTACATCCATTTCCATCGTGCTTTATCGGTGGGCGTCGCGTTGTCTTTACGCTATATTATTAATAACATGGCTACATTATTAGTCCACCGAATGACAGGTACTAAACATCACACACTACACTCACACTACAAGAGAGTTACAATAAAGAAGCACGCATGTTAGAAGACACTATTACTCCAACTTATTATGTTCCCTTCAACACCTTCCCAATTTGCAGCCGACTGGTCTTTACAACGCTGATGATTCTAGATAAGTTCTTATTTTCTAAAATTTGTCTACAGAAGAATATCCATTCGAATTAGTTTTATAGGAGGAAATGCATTGTGTCTATTGTGACTATAGCAGAAGCAGTGCGCTGATACAATGGCGAAATCCGTAATAATATAAAATATAATAAAAAAATTAATTAAATAAATTAGTTGTTTAATTTAAAATACACAATTTTTTGAAATTTTTTTTGTTCATTTTTTTATGTCCATCTACTTGCTTTCTCGTAAGAGCAATATGTTGTAAATTTTGTGAAACTAGCTTAATTTTCACAAATGAGTTAGAACCGAACGTAATAAAACCAATACAAAAAATATGGACAGGAATAATACGAAAAACGTTACGATAATACGAAAAACTGATCAGTAAATGCATGCGGAATGCATTCCATACCGGTCCGATAGCCATAGAAAATTTCGTTCTTAAGTACTTTCTTACGATCATACGAAAAAAGTCATGTTTACTGCGTTACTCAACACGAGCATACACTTAACTCGTTCAATCAACTTCTTAGGGCACTGCTGTACAGATAAACAACTTTGTACAATATCAAAAGCGGTAAACCCGGGCAAGATAAGACAAATGCTCTTTCTCTTTCGAAAGCGAGACAGCTATTTGGTCGCGTATGTGTTAAACTAATAACTGATTGCGGTTTTGTTTAAAAGTTGAATTAATTTTTATGACCGTGTCTACGACAGGAGAAAGAAAAAAAATTACTTCATCCCCATACTATTCATAATCATCTGGTGACCAGGGGAGTGTGAATCCTTTTTTCGATACCATTTGGACCAGTGTTGACGATTTTTTTTATTTGGCAACACATTTGACCGTTTTTTGGTAATTACTTGTATTAAAAACGGTTCCTTCTAATTAGTACCAAGATGCACACCGTAACGGAAACCATAATTTGAAGTATAGTAACAAATTACTCGATGGATGTTCGGATGGAGAAGTCATAAGAAATGCTACCAATTTTAAAGCTGTCTTATGTAGTGAAAATTTGGATGCTATTAGCTTTGCTGTTAAGATTTAAATAAAACTTCAATCTAATATATCTATAGGGTTAAAAATAGGAGACAAAAATGATATTCTTTACAGTACGGAGATAAAACTATATACTTTGAATCACATACATTGAATCACATTCACCCTCAACAATCACTCGAGATTGAATTTGATGAAGGTATTGTTGTAAATTGAACAAAACGTGTTTCAAGCTAGATACAACATTAGCTGTGGTTTAAATCTTGAAAAAATATGTTGCCATAGCAAAATGTTGGAAAATAAAATAACAAATATTCAAACTATAGACTAAAAACGAAACAAAACAACAAAATAATCGTTAGCCGTACCTGAGACGGAATGACGTCGCAACGTGCTGCGCAATCGTCGCAGTTGTTTTGCACTAGTGAGGTAGATCGTATTGGCCGAATGGTGGCTCAGGCTGTGCGTATGGCGTCGTACCCCACGAATGGCCGGTGGCGGTGGCAGTGGAGGAGGAGCAGGTGGTCCCATTGACGGGATTGACACGGTTTGTATGCTTACCGTCGAGGAGCAGCAAGACGCATACTTGGACGAAGAAAAGTTGGAAAAGCTACAACCGGAAGAACTCTCAATACCTCCACCACCAGGTGCAACTTCATCGCTTCCACTTCCATTCACACCATTACTACCACCACTACTTCCAACAATTGAGTTGGTGATAGTGGTCAACAATTTGTTGAAGGTGATACCGCCAACGCTAACCGGTTCCTCTCGGCCTCCTTGCCGTGTACTAGCATAATGGTGAAATTTACTCATGGACGCGCCGGGCGATAGTGGCAGCATTATTGCCGCTGTCATCGATGTGGCCATCGTCTTCACAGTGGACGTATTGACCGTAGAAGTGATAGACTCTATTAAAGGATCGGATCGGAATTTTGAGGCAGGCATACGTTATTTTATTTTTAACAGGATTATTAAAGAACACACGGCACGTGAAGGTGTACGTGTTACAATATCGTATTGTTCAGTTCGTTGTTGTTTGTGGAATAGAAAGAGAAAAACAGCAAACATTTTCTCATTACATTCGTATCTTTGTAAGCGAATAATATTTGTATTTTATAATTTCGATTAAATTGTATCCTTCTATCATGTGGATGCAGATGGAAGAAAGTAAATTTAAAAAATAATTTGCGAACATGTTTCTTCTAATTAAGTTAAAGCTCATTGAGGGATTTTTTTTTGTTGAAATCATAGAAACTACGCCTCATAACCAGTTTACCGAATGTTATAATTAAAACAACGACGGCTTATTGTAAACTGAAACGTGTGCAATTTTGATTACATGAACGTTCATGAGAAATGTGTTGCTTTACCTCAATGGCACAGAGAAAACGGTTTGTGCGGCAAACAGACACTCGTACAATTAGAACTAGAACTGCAATGTATATACCCCAGATGATGAGTTACCATTTTGTTTGAATGTTGTCTTTGAGTTGATCTTTTTGAGTTTTTTTTATTCGTGTAGAACGGCCTGACCGTATTGATATCATTTTGCGTTTGATACAGATACATCGTTCGACACTGTTTTGAGAAGAATATCGATAGCTTGAAATGTTTCGTTTTATATAACGTTATATATAAATATATATGAATATATAAATATATATATATATATATATCTTCTTCTTGGATTTAACGACCTTACAGTTCACGCCAGCCATTTCTGGCTTACTAGACTTATTTTTACCACGTAGCCGGATAGTCAGTCCTTGCTACGGGGGGACGGTCCGGATGGGATTTGAACCCGGTCCGGCCGTGTGGACTGGCGCCGTTTGTCACATGCACCACCGGGCCGCCCCCGGTATATATATATATATATATATATATATATATATATATATATATATATATATATATATATATATATATATATATATATATGAATAAATCAATTATATTTGTATTGGTTGTCTATTGCAAGATCATTGTTGATTGCACACTTTACTGCGATCAATTGTCGGCTGAGATAAAGATGATATAAATATGATTTTGTTCATGAGTACGCAAGCTTGAAAAGCGACAAACAATTCGGAGAAAGTGAAAGCAGGGAATACGTACTAAATTTAAATAAAAAAAATAATTATATGTATTTGTATATATATTTACCTAAATGTATAGTGTTTGAAGGTTTGCATGCAAATCTGTCCATTTTGTGTGAAGTTGTAAGTATGCATGCAATATCTATGTAATCTAACGCTTGTGCAGTGGATTAAAAAGCACGGGAATTGTTACATTCAAAGGACAGTCCAGATTAATTGAGAACCACATGCAAATCAAATATAAAGTGAACCAAACGCCTGTAAGCGAACGAATCTAAACTGAACATCGAAACTGTCACGATATCCTTGTGAAAGTATGAAGAGGCGGAGTATTGACACAATCATAGTTAAACGTCGCAATGATAGAATAACACATCGGTACGCAGTGTATAATAATGTTGCCGACTTTATGCGAGGTGTTGTTAATATGATTTCTAGTAGTAGAGAAACAAACGCCCGTTGATGATTTTTCGACTCCTACATTATCATTCGATCATACAGACAATCACCCAACAGTATAGCTTTTACATTTATCATACAGAATATCAACCATCTTATCAATCCTTTACCGTGCAAATAGACGTAGAGCGACATTTCTCGCGCGACATTTCTTGTCAATATTCCATGAAATGCGATGAAAAGTCCATATATAAAAAACAGCATCGAAACGTCATTTCCATAGAAACACATAGAAATATTCCAACGAAGTAGGCACAGAAATGTCTCGCCGAGCGATTTGCTTTGTTTGCAGAATTGAGCTACTTTTAAGAAATGTCGCGCGAGAAATGTCTCTCTACGTCTATTTGCACGGTTACTCACGACAAATAAAATGGACACATTCATAGTGTAAAAATAAACCACTAGCGAAAAAAACAAGCTCAATACAATGCAGCACCCATCCATTGCTGAGCTCCCATCAAACAGATGTTGTCGAGGGGCTGAAGGGCATTGTTTACATTAACTGTTTTATATTAAAATTTTCATCTAACAGATGATAATCTATTCCATATCTTAGCTTACTACATGTTTCATACTTTACGATAAACTAATGTTTATCTCAACTGTGTTTTTATTTCGTTCATATCCATAACAAAGGGGAAGGAATAAAAACTATCAGATTTGCATAATATACAGCAATTTCTAACACATCAATAATTCGTGGTACTACCAAGCAGGCTGCCCAAGTACGACAGTTAGCAATAAGTATGTATGTGTGTTCATTGTGTTTTTTTTTATTATTGTCTTGATTAATTGAGAGTGCTTTTTCATCATTATCTTGTCCAATTGCTTCATCATGGTTGTGAAGTAATTAAGCTAGATAGCAAATTGAATCTTTTCGTTGCCTCGCTTTGCCTATCTTAAAACTGTATGCACGACGGTCAATTAGCAAGCCTTCAATTCATGTAGTATAACACAAACCGAACAGAAATATGCTAGCTGGACCAAAAATATGTATGGCAAATATTAAACATATTTTTTTATATGAGACAATTAATGTAGTATGATCAACCTAAATTGAAAAAAATGCGCATGACTTTTGTACAGTTTATCATAGACTATACGGTTATCGACGCGGCAATGGCAACATGATCTTAGAGGACGCAGTATGTTATATTTAAGAGTAATTAAATGTAATAAACACCAGTAAACATCTAAATCTATCGTTTCCCAGTATTCCCGAAATGCACATCGTGAGTAAAAACACATATTACTAGTCAAGTTTTTCGGAATGCTATGGTCTTTTTGGCAATGTGCTTGGCATATTTGATCTGCTCCCGAAATGAATTTGAATAACTTTTTGTAACTAGAAAAAAGAAATAAAAATAACTAAAGCATGAATTCTAGTTGGGAATATCATATACTTTAGCACAGCACAACAAAATGGACAACAAAGACAAACCGAAACGTTGGACATTGCTTTTGAGTTCCTGACGGTAAACGCGAAGTATTGAAGAAGTTGGAAATTTTAAATTGCCATTAATTTAAAACAATTTTGACCATCAAAACGCGCTTCATCGATATTGCTGAAGTGCAAGTTGGAAACGAAATTATAGTTGGAGGGAAACCATGAGTGAAAGAGACACCGATCGGTGGATAAAAGTCAGGATTGTCGCGAAAGATGTAAATGAAAATCTCACGGAGTCATTGCGAACGGATAAACGCATAAACGAATGTAAATGATAGGAAGGACAGAACAGAAAAATGAAAACAGAAGCCTCAAAGGAAAATAAAATAAAATACTAATGTAATATACAAGTTTGCTTGGAAAGCTCTCATTCATTGAACGAAACTATGATGGCAGGATGCGGGAGTAATGAGAGCTGTAGCAACATGGTGTTACACTTCTTTTTAGCAGCCATTTTTTAGTACATATAAGCCAATGTAGATGAATTTAAAGTAGATAATGGTGCGACTGTTTCAAAGTAGGGCAAAGAAATTTTAAAATATGGCAAAATGAAGAAAGAACAAAACAAAACAACAAATAACAAAACAAAACAAATGTAAAAAATATAGTACATAATGTATAATGTTCCGTCCTTAAACCAAATGAATCAAACAGAATTGTTGTTGAAGTAGAAATGCTAAAGATATTTCTGGAAAATAGCCATAGCGTGGAATGATAGTTGTCATGTTGAAGGAAGTTAACAACAGTATATATGTGTGTGGGAAATAGAAGAAAAAAAAACAACAAAAAACATATTATAGGCGTACCATGGTCAGTCGAGGAGGACGCAAACTCATTGGTACCGGCGACGGTGCTGGTACTGCTACTGCTGCTGCTGCTGGTCCTGCTGCTGTTGCAGCTGCTAGCACCAATGATCCCTGTAACTGTGTGATGCAAACCAGCAACCGAATTTGGTGTATTCGGGTGCCCTACTACCCCGGACGCTACTACTGAGGACGGTAGTTGTGTGCCACAGTGAAGGTACGGGTGTTGATGATGATTGGGATGTGGATGTTGAAGTAGATTATGATGGTGAGAAGCGTTTGGTGGAAGCATGGCAGTGCTGAGTAGATGTTGCTGCTGCTGTTGATAGTGACGTGATTGGTGACCCCTCCGTTGGTTAGACGATAACAGTGGTGAAGAGATGCCAGAGTCCATTTTCACCGTCCTACCAACACAACTATCGTGCGTGGATTTCTTGAGCGATATTCGCCGATAACTCTGGGACTGAGCAGCCACACCTAGACGTGGTGATCCCATCAAACCACCCCTACCGGATATAGTCGCCCCACTAGCTCCAACACCACCGGCCGCCACACCGTACAGAGGATGCTGATTGGGACTGGTCCCAAGTAGTCCAGGACCGGGTACAAGAGGAACGTACGCATCGCTTGGTGAACAGGAACTGATACTCGTTAGCGACGAAGTGCTGCTGTGCGAACACATAAACATGGCAGCAGGAGTGGTGGTGAACGTAGAGCAGACAGCAGCTGCCGAGGAGTTGGTAGGTGTGTGACCCGCAAAAGGAACGATCATAGGCGCATGGTAGGAATCGGGAGTAGTAGTATACATGGAGTTCGCCATACTAGCAGTGACAGTAGAGGAAGTGACAGTAGTCATAGAAGTAACAGTTGTGGTAATAGAAGTAGCGTTGATGGTAGAAGTAGCAGAAGTAGCAGTAGCGCTTTTGGAAGAAGAGCTAGCGCACGAACCGAGCAGAGAATTTTCCAGGCAGGCTGGTAAGTTAGGGTTCTCTAGTACTACTAATCTTGGTTTCGAATTCGGTGCACTAGTATTATTTGTTCCGGACCCTTTGGGTGGCGTACCGACCAGCACGACCGTATTGATGCTGGCGGCCGACGAGGATTCGGAGTTCGTAGCATTGTTTGAGTGATCCTCTGGAATATGCAACATAGTGAATTTATTGGCTTTTTTCGTTGAGTGTTTTGGAAGGATATTGGTGATGAACAAGAGTACGTTCAATGTCAAATGCACAGAGCAGAGTCATAGCGATAGTAAGATAAAAAGAAACGGGCATGTAAAGGAAGTAAATGAACAGGTATTGCAAATGACACGATACAGAGATGTTAATGTGAAAGAGAGAAAATTTATAGGAATCGTAATATTGCGATTATATAATATATCTGAATAATAATCGGATATAATAATATCTGAATATTAGCGAAATGGGCTGGATTCCATCATGTTGAACAAGATATCATAGGGACTATTAGAGCGGACAGTATTGCTGGTATGAAGCGGACACACTGTAGACAAAACAAATATATCAAACAACTTTGACCAAAGCTTGCAGAAGATCTCAGTTTATTTTGGAACGATACAACATCAGAAGTATTTCGAGTTTGTCTATTTTGTGGAACAATAAATATAGCGAAGTAAAATGAGAACACCACAGAAAATCGAAGCAACGTCTTTTTAACCGATCTTTTAGAGATAGGAAACATAAAATATTTTTCTCGTCAAAAATATATGTGAGAATACATGAAGTATAGGTTTTCATCCAAATATCGTCAGTTAACTTCCTTAGAGAATATCCAAATATCGTCGGTTAACTTCTTTAGAGAAACAGATCAACATGAACGGATGGGTGTAGATGTTTATCCTTGGCTTTAGTAGGGATTTAGTTGCAATGCATATCTGCAAGACTATATAAACGGAATGTGGTTCTTTTTTTGTTAGCCTGGATATGCAAAAATGCCCAAAAACTGTGTGATTAAGAAAATTACAGAGATGGGAGCAATCGATTAACTAGGACCATGAGTGTATGTTAGCGTAAAAAACAAATTCTAAATGTAATACTGGACAGTAGATCAAACTGGGATTTAAATAATTTAAAAATTAAATTAACTCTCACATTACTAACGACTACTAGCAAAACCATTCTACAATATAACAACCTCAAACATCAATCGAAAAAGTTACTAGAAAACTATTTATTTATTGATTTCGATATAATAAAAAAGAAACAGGAACATGTAACACAAAATTCTACATTTATTAATCACTCTGGTTTTGTTCCATTTTACTATTCTTTGGTTAAATGTTTACAAAACAAGCAATGATAAGATGTATTTGTATTTAACCAAACTGCCAAAAGCAAAATATGTAGACCAAATTAAATTGTAGTACAAAAAATTATAGTATCAGACGGCAGTGTTAACGAAGAAAGTAAAGTACAATGGAGATTATTTCTTGAGGAAAGTACGTTGGTAGACAAATGCATTCAATTTTTTTTAGAAAAAACGATAAAAAGTACTTGAGTTAATAAAGTAATAAGACGAAAAATTAGTGAAACTTTTTTACAAACAGGAACAGGAATTAGGTAACAAATAAGAAAAAGATATCTAATAAAATATATCTAGCAAATATAAATTGACTACGCGTGAACGAGCGATTGCAAGAGTAAGTCATTTGCTTTAAAAGAATACCATACGTTTGATACAGCTTGTAAATGAAACACATATCAGAAAGTGTATTACTTAGATAGCAAAAAACATATCCAGTGCTTGAAAGTTACTCCAAAGACTGTTTAGCTTTAGTGATAATGAAGGGGGTTCTAAGATAAACGGCAAAGGAAAAGGGTCGTAGGATATATTACGTATAAAAACATATCCTTTACGTCCTGTGGCTAAATACGAAATAACTTCCTGGGTTTTAGGAGCGCATGGAACTAATGATACAGGGAAAAAGGGGTCGGTTGTTTAAATATTAGCCGCAGGTACGTTAAAAACAAACCCGCTAAGTAGTCAAACACTTACCACTCGACGGTGAGCAGTTGATTGGTTTCTGGCCGGTGTGCGTTTGACGGCGGAACAGCATCGAGGTGGGTTTCGAGGCAGCGTTTGCCGAAGATGATCGTATTCGTATCATTGGACCAAGGTTGTCGTCTTTACTTTTCGCTGACCTAAAGTAAAAAATCGATAATATGTTTATTTTGTGTAAAATTTGTGCATTTTGAGCGAGTCGCTAGGAACATTGCGTTAGTGCACTATAATGGCTATTTCCTGCTCATTTTTTTCTTTTTCGTTTGAAAAATTGTAACACACACTCACAGTTAACATTGTTACACGGTTCTACGTTGTCACAGTCACCCAGAACTCTAAAAACTATTTGCTTTCAATCATCAAGCAAATTTAAGCTAATATCACCCCTGACTTAGCATCTATTCGACGCGTCTATGCACGTCTATGCAATAGTGCACTATTGATTCCACTTTTTATGAGCTTTTTGCTCAAAGATATAACACATAAATTAACGGTTATATCTTCCTTCTAAAAGGGGTAGCGCGGTGGAGCATGTGATAAAGGGCGTCGGTTCCACACAATAGGACCGAGTATCAAATCCCATTCGGGCCATCTGCCCGTAGCGACTGACTATCCGACGGCGTGGTAAAAGTAAAACGTTCTTAAGAAGTAAAAGAAACAAAATGTTCCTTCTAAAAAATGAAATACACTAAACACTGAAGAACGGAGTAGGAATGTCGTAATCGACTACTGTGTTGTTTTTTTGTACTCTAAAACGTCGCACGAAAAAAGTACAAAACAGAAGGACCTTCCTCATTTAAGGAGCATACTAGAATGAAACCATGCTGAAAACCGTACGAAAAGGGAAACCTACGACCAGCCAGAAACGGGAAACGAACATTGAAGTCGTCGAAGCTGCATTCATGATAAACGACAGCTTGTATGTCCAGGGAAAGCAGCAGTCGTTTCTTAGTAAGTATTTTTGTGTTGCTTTCGAGGACCGCAATTTCATTTGGAGGTATACCATTCAAGAAAAGTATACCATCTCCGTTTTTGTTTTTGTGCGTCAAAACTCAACAGGAAAAATTTACTGACAATCTTGTTAATCGTCTCTTTGAAACGTTGAGCAAAAAGAACGGTTAACGAATAGTGCTTGTCGGAATAAAGGGAAATCAGAAGGGATAGTATACGAACGTTTATTAAATAAAAAAAAGTTGATAAGAAAGTTGATTTTTCACGTAATTTGAACTAGAGGAACTAGAAGGATCGCGGACTATTATTTAATATTATTAATAATCAAAAGCGAATGAATTGTTAAAATCATTAATGCCAGATAAATGCTATATAAAAACACGAGATTGTATTTTTAGTTTTTGCGCTAGAATGTTTACTGAATTTTACTTCATGGTCTACGAAGCGTTGATGACTCCAAAAATCACATTCATAACAGTTCTATACTTACTTCATGATTGTGGTGTACATATTTTGCGCGATGATGGAATCCTGTACTTCCATCCATATTTCGCCCGCTCCTGTTTTTGAGCTTCGGCCAACCTCCAGGTAAAAGTAGCGCTGAGAATGTCCACATCTGCAAAACGTAAACCAAAGCAGATACGATTTAATTGGTTGATCGGCATTTCATATCAATCCTCAAGGATGGCTTGAAACCGCGGGCGCTTACCGTCGTATGGATGCTAACGAAAACTCGACCACTTCGGCTCTTTTCTCCTGGTGCGGCGTTAATTCCGATCCGATACGGTTCAATGAAAGTATTTTGTCGGTAATGCATAGTCGATAGTTGCCAAGAATGCCGTAACTGTCGCCTAGACCTTTGCGCTGCACGTAGACATCCCAAACGTGCTCTGTAAACACAAAAGTAAACAAAAAAACACAGTTTGTAGAGTATAATATTAATCGTTAACTACTGACGCAAATAAAAGATAAGTTAATAAACTCCATGCTGTTTGTACTTTACTTGTTACTACTGCTTTGGCTTGTAGCTGTCCTCTGCACTATAAATTAGCAATATAGCCTGTGAATGCGGCATTGTCGATCTCGCAAAAATGATTTCCATCTTTGAAAAATCATCCTCGTATTGCGGCTCCATTTCCCATACTAGTCTAGATATAGTCCCTTTTGTTCATTAAATAAACGAAACGTAGTGGATTTTTCATTTACTGTATTGTACGTTTGAAACTTTTGCTTTCATACAGCACAAAGTGTTTCCCACAGAGGTGAAAAGGTACGAAACCTTGCACAACAAAAACGAGATTTCTATCACATCTCTCTCTGTCTTGTTGGCTTAACGACCACTAATATAATGCCGGCCATTTCTGGCTTACTAGACTTATTTTTACCACATAGCCGGATAATCAATCCTTCCTATGGGAGGACGGTTTGAATAGGAATTCAAACCCTTTCACATATAGATGAAAGTAAAAAAGGGTTAAGTGGTAAACTGTGGAACGTAGGTGCTGTTTCTGACTCGTTTCAATCGATGCAAAAAATAATTTAGACGAGAACACGATAGTGTTTCCTAACCCCTGCTTCTTTTCCTCCCATTAACCGACATACGTCTACCGTATCTCGGTATATCGGGAGTTACCGATATTCAGTACAAACAGATTCCCTATAGGCCCTATTCTGTACTCTGTGGCCCGGCGAGTGGACGACTCCCATGGTAAACCCATCACAAACTCCTTTTTGAGAGCAACATTGTAAATTAATTAATTAATGACTAAAACGAGCAAAGTTTTTTCTTGTTAAGTTTGTTCTTGTTTGCGTTTGTAGGAAACAAGAATGAATTAAACAATTTCAAAACACCGATTATTTTTTTGCTTAAATTTCAAAATAGTATGAAAAATTGTGAACATTTGTTGTAAATCCATAATTGTTTTTCGTTTTGAATAATATTAAGCATCAAATAGGATTAAATTTTTCTTCGTGGCTTAACGTCATTTAAGGTAACCCCGACGATTTATGATTTGCTAGACTTATTTTTACCAAGTAGCCGGATAGTCAATTCTTGCTAAGGGGAAGCGGTGCAGAGGGGATATGATACCCGCTCCTGTCGTGTGGAAACGTTTATCACATATACCAGACCAGCGCGCAGCACCGGTGAACTACTAATGAATTAAATTAGTAATATTGAATAACTACTGCTATATACAAGTATATGAATTTCCTGCTATGATAGTAGATATCAAATATTTTCCTTGAAAAAATATTTTTCAAATATGAAGAACGGCAGATGGGTAGATAAATATTATTCCTAATGACCAACAAAAATCTTTTGGCAAATTCAATTGCTTTATTTATCAAAGTTATATTCAACATATTATTTTATTCAACAAGAGCTTCTACTATCTCGATCACTGTTGTATTACGGTTATCCAAAAACCATTTTATGAACTTTTTTTAACATCTTCTGGCCAAACAACCTCTTTCGGGCATCCACTGCGTTGTGAACAGTGTTTTTCCCATCAAAAAGCAAGAATGGTTCAGCACATGAAATCCGATTTGGTCACGTTTTGCACAATAACAAAAATTACTCCACCCAAAACACAAACTCATAATCTAATCAACATGCAGCTATTCATACGTGTATGTTTTCCAGATTGAACAAAACTGGCAAAAGCTTTAAAACTATTTTTTGTGCCGTAATTTATACTTCATAACTAAACCTTATCTATCCACCTGTTAGTACACTAAATTTTATAATTCTTCCTTTAATCAGAAAATAATACTTTACGCTTTAGAATTGGTCAGTTACATTTATGAAGGCCTGCGCGTTTTAGGTTTCGTGCACTTCCCCTAATCGCATACTTACGAAATGAGCCAAACTGTCACATTAGCAGTTTTTTAACTCACTAATCCTCTAACCATAGCACCACTGGCAGGCTTGATCCTGCCACTAGTACACTCTTATCGTTAACGGAAATATCATCCCTCAGTCTAGTTCAAAGAGTCACTAACATGACAAACAGAAATAAAATATGTTTTGCTTCCTTTGATGGAGACGTCCATTTGCCGGAGGCGCAAAGAGGATCGCGAATGAGCAAAAATCACAGACATTATATAGTTTCCGTTTCACTTATTTCCTGCTTATGCTTATTTAAGTGCTTATTTCCTGTTGTGAATGCCACTCCACTCGAGGGAGAGTTGTAAGCGGTACTCGAAACTAAACTCTATGTGCATCGGTGCACTTTACGCTGATGTTTCCAAGCCACTTCCGCCGGATCATAGACATCATGTTCATACCTTCTTACGTGTCTTCTTGCCCTCCATATTCCACTCCCGGCATTAGCAAAGCTTAAGCCATTTTAGAAAGAAGAATCACTGATCCTGCCATATCCACTACCGTGAGGTGTTTTAGATTTAATGGTTTCTGACTGACTTGCGGTGCACGCGTCACGCCTAATTAATGAAAAAATAACAATTTACTCCCAATCCAGTGACAGTGTTTGCAAGGTCGGTTTTTAAATAGCAACTCCTGAGCGATGTTGCGCGTATTTTTTACGAAGAAGAGCTCTTGGTATTATGGTATGTAGAGCTAATAGGCAACCTATAAAAAAGGAGACGCACGAGCATAAGTAATAGCGTAGTCAAAAGTATATCCACCCGGTGTTTTATTTAATTTTCGATCCAATTAATCGATAATTTACAACAGTGAATTACATGCCTTGTGTTTCACCTTCTCTGGGACTAGAACATCGCAGCTTCCCAGTTAACAAGTATAGAAGAATATTGTTACCAAGTCTAAGGATCTAACATATAATAAAACAAAAAAAAGTATTTATGCTGAATGATCATGGCGCGAGCATGGGTCTAATTAACACGCTAACCTCATAAACTCGTGGATCCGGATAGACTTGGAAAAATATTTACACCACATATAGATAGTACAAGGAACGAATATGCTTTTCCATCTAAGCCGCTTTGTTTCATTCCTTCCTTCCAGTATATTCTTTTCGAATATAAGAAACGATGTAACCATTTGGACGTAAGAAAACCTCCAGCGTACGAGAAGAGGAGAATGATCGAGTCGCGCGTTCAATTGCAAGCTTAATTCAATTCAATTAGCGACTAATGAGTTCCACGTGATGATGCCCAAAGTAAACGCTAGCCACTTTATGTTAGCATGCACAACCGCTGACTTCGGGGACGAGATGCATGCGCGAGAAGGCAATTTGATGTGTGTTTTGCGTCGCTGATTTTTGTAGCTTCTATCCGTAGAAGATACATAGTGTGCCGCGAATAGCGGTGTAGTTGGTGTGACGGATAAAAGATAGCTCGTGCTACTCTCTTCGTCTCGGACATCTCCTTCACCTTGACGGAAGTGGTCATAGTTCGATTGGCTTTGGATGCGCATCAGTACGCACTTGTTCTGAGGAACTTAACGACCGACCAGGGGTTGGTTGGTGGCTTGAGTAAACATACAAATATGGAGAAAAATATGAAATGAAATAAATAGTTCATAACATATATGTAGATATAGTGTTGAATTAGGTGTGTATGAGTGACTAATGTAATTGCAAACCGTAGTGCAATAACAAATTAAGTTTTCTGTCCATGCGGCAAATTATTACACCAACGGGTGCACTTTGCTACCTTGATATGGAAGGTTGTTAAATTTAAATAATCTCACCATACACACAGTATAAGTCTGCGCTCCTACTAGCATTGAGTTTGCCGATCCGATCGCAAAGTGGCCCGATGAATGTGTTGGTGAAATTAGTGAATTCCAATCCGTGTTTACAGCGTATCTCAGATGATTCTGTAATGTCATCGCCATTTCTTTCAGTGACATTATATGACAAGGTGAACACATATAAACAGTCTAAGTGTGTGTTGATATGAAAAAATGAAAAGCTCTAACAGTGCACATTATGCCAAAGGTAAACGCTACTTTTTCGAGGCTTTATTAAATTTTTACCATTTTTGTTGTTACTTTACAAATAACTTTGCCTCTCTGCTAAACAGTGAACAGCGAAGTTCAATGCCCAATGGAAAAAAATCACATCAAATCAAAAATCAAATAAAAAAAAAATAGAGTATGAAGCAAAAGAAACGCCAGTTAACTTCAACTTCTTTTCTTGATGCTACATTTTCACCACGAACAAAAAATGATACTCTGCAATTTCTCAAATCTCAAAAGACTTCCCATTTTTTTTTTCTATTTCGTCGCTTTTAGTTACATCCCAACAAACTCCTGTTGATAAAGCTTCGATATTAGGTGGGTGTGAAATCATGAACGTTTATCATGACCCGACGACGGAACATAAAGTCACGTTGGTGCGAACAATTCTCAAACAAACTGTAAAAATATTTCGGATTTCCGAGTGTATGCTCTTAGCCTCGTGGTGAAACTGGGTCTGCACCCAGCTGCATCTGTCGCTTTTGCCTCAATCTGAGCCCGAGTAGAATTAAGGAAACGTCATTCGTTTCACCACGCTACTCGTAAGTTTGGAAGAATATATGTACATATGTGTAGTGTAGTAATGTTCTTTTTTACTCGTTTGTTACTCTTGCAGAATACCTACATTCGTGACGACGCATTAGAATGATTGCATTTATGCAATCATATGACGGCCTGGCGGTACGCACGATGATCCTACGATCGATTAGGTACTTGTTTTCGCGTCGCAAGAAACGAATATTCAAATGCTTAGTTTTTTTTCTTTTGTTATGTTGTTTTCTTTTGTATTGCTATGGCAACATACGACAACTGACCAAAAGACAGACTTCGAACGACACCGTCAGTGGCGACGATTGGAAATTTATAGGCGGTTAATGATTTATTATTCACATTAAAAGATGGAACCAATCCCGATACCCTTTTCAGTTCATTATCCACAGTTGCATAAATAACCGAATTAAGGATGGGGCGTTTCGCGATCGGTAAAGCAAGATGGCAGGAGTGATCAAATGTGGATTTAACTTGGCATTGAATGAATATATTTTCTCCATTTATACATATGCGTTTATAAAGACATGCGTCTTATGGCGCGTACTGTCTCGTACTCATCGCTGTACCCTTTGATCGACTTCTTTGCCAACAACTTGCGTCAAACGACGCTTGTATTACGCCAACAGTCTTATTGCGGAGGAATGAGACGCAGTGTCCCTGTTTCCTTCTGTACGGTTGAAGCCGAATGCAATAGATGTGCAAAATAAAAAAAACAGCAAACTAAATTCATACTGCGAGGAACGACGTACGACCTCGTCACGAATGCTAGCAGCACAGTGAAACGCATTAACTTTTGATACAATTTATCAGTTTTAATGCACGTTTAATGGCATTCTTTTGTATATAAATTTCATAAATAGATGCTACTATGAAATATATAGATACTACTATCGTAGTCTGAGGATGGGCTATTCATTGCCTAAACGATGGTTTCGTGAGCAACCGGCTTCTCTGTGTGATGGTTGTCGTTACAAGAAACAGTGAAAACATGGATAATGGGGGTCTCTAGCTGACTGTAAGGCAGCGCGCTGCGAACAGCCAAACAAACCAGACAAACACGTCACTGTTCGAAAGGTGGTCTGCCAATTGTCGCGAAGAACTGTCATTTCAATAGATAGTACTGTATCTCTCTTAAATTCAATACTTCTTAATGTTTTTTTTTAATATTATAAGCAATCTTATTCTATTTTTGGTGACGAAATTCGATATTCTCCGTTCCACAAAAACTGTTAACAAACCAAACCAGCACACAAATCGCTTCGGAGACATTTGACACCAAGATATAGAGAGATTCACGGTGTGACACAGACGTGCAAGACGAAATCAAACTGTTTTGTTCTATGTCGTGTTTGTCCGGCATGTTCTATGCAGGTTGACAGAGCACCTCCATATGATTGCATGGGTTTGTTCTTGTGTTTTTGTCTGGTTGATCTTTTTCGAGAACCGACGGCGCGCTGCCTAAGATGGCAACATTGTACGAGGCGCAAGAGTCGCCGTCTAAAAAAAAAGGTAAAAGTGACACAAAAGCAGGACTAAGGAAGGATAAAGCATTAAAAGGAAACGCTTCATTAAGGATGCACATCTTTCTCTCTCTCTCTTCTTGGCTTTAACGACCTTACAGGTCACACCGGCCATTTCTGGCTTACTAGACTTATTTTACTACGTAGCCGGATAGTCAGTCCTTGCTACGGGGGGACGGTCCGGATGGGATTTGAAACCGGTCCTGCAGTGTGGACCGGCGCCGTTTATCATATGCACCACCGGGCCGCCCTTCACAATGGGTAAATACGTTTCCTGCACACCTCACAATGGGTAAATACGTTTCACGTGCAACTTACTTATCTCCCAGGAATTCGTGACGATCCTGCGGCAGCAATAGAGCTTCGAGTAGGGAAGCGAAATCAAAGGGTAACAAAATCTGTGCCAAATATGCGAACCATACGGGACACAGAGGAACGAAAAAAACAACTTCGTGTCAACGATGGAATGATAAAAATCCTCCAACATGCTTAATGTCAAATAAAGAGAAGGCATAAGGATAAGCGATTTATCTTCCAATCGACAGTCAATTGGAACGTAACAGAACGATGGTCGGGAAAGAATATGTGGCGTAGTCTTTGCGGTCTAGCTCATTATTATATTGACATTTGCATATAGAGTATAAAAAGGAAATATATTTCGCTATATAAAAACAACAAGACGAACAGAGTGAAGCGCGAAGATGGCTTTTAGACACTCTCCCAAGACAAACCATTTCAATTAGCTTCGTCTTATTGCCCGGATGGACTTCCTTGTGAACCGGGCTACAGTTTGTCCGGTTGCTCCACAAGTTTCTCGTTACGTTTGGCAAAAATTAGACGATAGAAACGTAAACATGATTCCTAATTTGGAAATCCTTTCCACTTTGCAGGGCTAGAAAAAAACAATAACGAGTACAATTGTCTTTGGATCGCGACCCTCGATCGATTTTCACTATGCAGCTCATTCAATTTCTTGGTCTTTTATTGCTACTAGCTTGCTGTAGCATACTGTACTCGATCGCCCAATTTTTCACTATGTGGTGGTTTTTTAAATGAATTGATAAAAAATGGATAGTGAAAAAACGGCATCGAATAAATATCGTTTTGATGCGATGGTTTTTTCCACCTTGCGTGTAAGTGTCCCACCACAGGGAACTTTATCAATAAATTGTTGGTCAATTAATGCACCATAGGTGGTTGGCGCCGATGCGTTTGAACCCAAGAACGTTTGAAAGTGGCAAAGGAAAAAACTGTCCACAACCATCAATGATTCTTAAACCAGCACTGTCATTTGATGAAACGAGATAACCAACGAGACGCTCAAGCTTGCCAGAGCCGATAGAAGAGCGGTTTGAAATGACCTGAAGCCAAAGAAACTCGTCCGTTTTTAGTAAATCGATAGGCGTAGTAAGCAATTTGTTTTTATCTATTTTTTCAACTTGTTAACTACTAACTACTAACATCGTTTCAACTTGTTTTATTTTTGTTAAAGTAAAATTAACTGCATGTAAGAAAGACAAGCCGGGATCGAAAGCTGAAGATTTCAAATGGGAAGACAACGAACATTCTCGTGCAAACGAAGAATAGGAACTCTCGCTTTTGCTTCTGCCACAGACATCATCAGCTAACTACTGTTGGCCTATTCTTCTTTTCCGTTGATGAACTAATGCTAATATTTCGGGCACATATAAATACCGCTATTACCGATCTGTTACATTTCTTTTTCGCCGTTGTTAGATGCCTTATTTTCGTTTAGCAGAAAGAAAAAAAATCACTATAGCTATACATTTCTACAATTGGACCAAAACTCTAAAATCCAATATGGTAGACAGAACGATACAAAAAAAGTAGCAAGAACTGCGTAAAAAATACTGCCACAACGTGCAGCGTCACTGTGTGGTTCGCGTGAACGGCATTATATTTCACGACCGCTGTTGGCACTTAAAATATTTCCAAAAGTCTTTCATCCGTGACAATAACCGGGACGAACATTAATACTTTCAAGATGCTCTGTGACAATTTTAATTCGCTACCCGATAACAACTTTATAGCGCGGAGAAAATCGTTAAACGTGTTCTCTTACACATGGGTAGATGATGCTGATAATTTCTGTGCCTGTCAAACTTTGGAGACGGTAACTTTTTCTAGCTTTTGTAATTTATTCAGTAGCATCCAGTATCCAGTAGCAGGACAAATACGACAATACCTTGACGACAAATACAAATTCGAGATATACACAAGTAAACGGACAAATTGGGTCAGCCACGATGACAAACGACTGAATCACAGAAAGCTGGAGAGTATTATAAAAAATGAAGAAGCATAAAAAAATATAATACACCATGTACTTTTCCAGTTTTTACACAAGTAGCAATTGACGCCTAGCTCGTAGGCAAAAGAAGTGAGAAGGGAAGAGAAACAACTAGGGGAAGAGCAGTGGTGAGTTGAACTGCACGGTTTGGTTAAGAAGTGAAAGAGATAGAACGTAGAAAGAAACATAAAGACTGAGAACGATGCGATGACAATTTGGAATTGTAAACAAACCGGTATCATCAAGCAATCATCAGGTTATCACCGAGATTTGAGTTAAATGCATTTTTATACTGTTTTTCTTATAAACAATAGTGAGGAAATGGAAAACGTGAGTCGTATGAAGAAAAGTGGAATGCAAAGTAAGATGGGCAAGAAATTAAGAGAGCACTGCGAACGCGAATGGGAGGCTGAAACCCAACCAGGAACCAGCGGACGCCAATGGCTGGAACAGTTGTTTATAGAGAGCGACGAAGACGAAGAATACCACCCTACTTACGCAAACGATGATGAAGCGCAGCGAAATGAGACGTTTAAAATGAAACTGCGAATGTGGGCCCTTTCGCATCGTATAAGACATACCGCTCTAAAGGATTTGTTGGCAATTATTCGTGAATCTATGGACTATCATGTACCTAAAGATTCATGAACTCCTTTGAAGACCCCCATTGATGTAGGGAAGGGACTTACTACTCAGGAGGTCAACTTTGGTACGATTACGATAAATCATACATAAACAGTAATGTTCATAATCTGTTGCTCATAGGAAACGATGTACATGAAATCGAGTCCCTTCCAACCTTATCACTTTGAAGGGAAACTACATTTTATTAAAGGCTTAGTGAGGATGTTATCACAAGTAATCAATAGGTTAAATGAGCTAAGGGAATTAGAAGCAAATATAAATATCGATAACAATGTTTATCCAATGGTCACGAATAGAAAAAAGAGGTAATATTAACTATAACGTCTAGATTCATTTTAAGAAACGGCGATAGAAACGGATGTTTTATGACAAATAATAATAAAATCATATCGATTAACTAGATACTGGTTTATTGTTGTTGTTGTTTTCGTTCTCCATGCCTTTTTGTTCTTGGATAAAAGACACAAATGCATCATTATTATTGCATAACTGCAAATACCGCCATTATTAAATTTGTACCCATGATGCAACGGCAGCTGTAATTTCTTCTCTGCAACAGCTCGTGGTGAATTAAGCTGTGGTGAATTGTTACTTGTGTATTTTCTTTTAGGTAGCCCATCGTTCGCTATCGTAACTTGAATCGAAGCCAAATTCTTATGAAAGAGGTTCCATGTCGTTCGATCACTCATGTCCTCGAGGTGCTGCATTTTTTCTCTCTTATCCCAGGAAGTATTTTTCATTGATCCCCCCTGGCCCATCAGTTGTCACCGATTGCAATTTATTATTTGTTATTTTATTAGTTGAATTCAACGGGCCCTCTTAGATGAACTTATATATTGTATAACATTTAACAAGGAATGGGCCGTACTTGACGTATACAATTCAGAAACACAAATCGCGACAAGTCAGGTTCGAAACGATCACAAACGGCGCTCTCTTCTTGCTCTCTTTCTAGCCGTTTATGTTTCTTTATATTTTATGCCATTTGTCATATATTTAGCTATATATGATACCTTATGTTAAAAAGCTAAAAATATATATTATGTTAGAAAGCTAACCATATTTACATATAGCTTACCCGGCACACCTAGCTTTGCCCTTAAACATGTATTTAGTAATTAAAGTTTGTTTGTAGCAAACAGTTTGAATGTTCAATTTTGATCCGTGTGGTGATTAGAGAAAATCGTTGATCAATTGAAATTTTTTAAATGACCTATTACCATTCTTGATCAAAATGATATTCCTAATAAAAGCAATTTCTTCTTCTTCTGTTGTGACATTTCTTCTGCTTTTCTGGCACTTCAGGAGGTATTCCTGGCTGTTCTTGACGATTGGGATTTAATACCAGGTCCTTCCGTGCAGGACGCTAATTCCACAGGCAAATCTCTACACAGCATTTTTTAATAATTTACACACTTATCACCCTTTTTACTTACTTAACACTCACTTTACGTTGTATTGAATAAAATTACACAAATAAATCGTCATGTGTACCTTCTTTGATTGATTTATTCGTTATTCGTATTTCTACTTGATGTGCTAATAACTGTCAAAGCCCTCGTAGGAAAAACAAAAAAGAACTCATAATATTGACCAGAGGTCACTTAGCGAAAAGAAAAGTAGCGTTAAACGTTAAACGTTAAACGTTCTCATACGTTCGCGATCGAGCGAAACGTTCAGCAAAAATTTCATACAAATCGGCGAAGATCGTGACAGATCCGGGTTAAAATTTTTAGCTTTCTAACATATCATAGAACCAACAAATAGGATTTATTTGTTGTTCAGAATTAAAATCCGCGTGACTGTGTGTGATGCCAAGTATGTATGCTCTTGTGGTTTTCCTCGCTGGCTGTTGATTTTCATTCTCGTTAATCACGAGCCTGCGACGTTAACTGCACCATTTGCTATGCATCATTAGCGACAATCGATTGAACAATTGTCGTAAATTAAATGATCGATAACAACCCATGTATTTACACCTTTTACTGCTCCCATACGCATCACACCGAACATGTTTTGAACGCTAAAGTATTTGGGATGGTGTGATCATCAGTACACACCACTTTTTGTAAGTACACAACAAACATTTCATTGATGATGCGTATGCGCGTGTATATTATATTAACCCAGACTAACCGACCACAAAAGGATCTCCCACATAGATGTCGTTGCTTATAGCAAGCAAGTTGGGTGAATCATCCTTTGCATAATTTTTTTTTGGTTTAGAATATTTAGAATCTTTGATTCTCCATTTTGTTTGAAGAACATTTTTTTGCTAACAACATAATTTCAACTAATTATTTTAAACCTAACCATATAGGTTTAGACCAGGCCATTAAAATGGCGAAAATTTTGAATGAAATACAATTTGCGCCAATCCCAAAGAAGTTATGAAAAAAAATTATCACCCGAACAATAATTGCTTGTACCATCTGTGGTGGTCCGGTAGCGTAACATATGTGTTAAACGGCGTCGGTTCCAAACGACAGGACCGGGTTCAAAACTCATCCGGACCGTCTCCCCGTAGCAAGGACTGACTACGTCCGGCTACGTGGTAAAAATAAGTCTTGATACGGCCTGACCGTTCTCAAAATTACAAAATTTTTGTCTTATTATAAATTTCTTATTAACTAAACTTAACGAGCGAAAGCGATAATGTGTTCTATGTTGCAATGCAAAACGATTCTACTTAAATATACAGCCAAGGGATTAAATATACAGCCAAGGGAACTTCTCTCCTAAGGCTTGTTTGGATAATCAATATCACATTCAAAAATTAGGTTTCGTTTAGAGAAAGATTCCAGAAACAATGCTTAGAGATGTATTATCATCTTCATTTATAAACTTTTAATTTCGCAAAACACTTCATAAGTCGGTTGAAACTACATTTTATGTGTAGGATTTTGGCTTAGGACCTTACGAATTTTATAGAGTGCATCTTTCATGCACTACACTACAGTACCGGCGAGAGGCTTCATTCCACAGTTTCTTTTTTTTCTTCTTTTTTGCCAAACTATGAGCTAGTATAACTTACAGGAAGACAAAATGCGACCGAACGAAAAGGTGCAAAACAAGAAGAAAAAAAAACACCCGAACTCATACTAACCGCATACACTTTCCTTACTTCGCATACTCAGTGTGCACGTGATAATTTCGATTGAGTTTGCCCTCCCGGTTGGCGGATCCTTTCGGTTTCCGAAAGGAAGCATGCTTTTACACACAAACGAATAACAAGCGAGCAAGGCAGTATTAATTATCACATCGTTCATAGTGTCTCTTGCTGTGCGTTGTAGTTTTTGGAAGGAAGGTTTCCAACAATTTTACAGTTTTTGTTCGGTTGCTCCAGCAGCGCAATGTAACAAAACAAAAACAAAAATACACCGTCGCTTCATTTTCAGCGACACAATTTTGATTATTCTGCGAATCGCACAATTAGGGCTGCGTTAAGGTATTATAGGGGTTTGATCATCTCACTTGACAGCATAATGCCCAGTTTTCTGATGCAGCTTCCGAACAGAGTGTTTTTGAGTGTTGAAAAATTAAGTGTTTTTTCTCTCTCTCTCTAATCTTTTGGCCGAAAGTCACGAATTTTTGACAGTGCTCATCAAATTTTGTCTGTAAAGCAAGACTATTTAAAAAGACCAGGTGGTGGAATGTAGAGCGTTTAGACATTCAAGAAGACGTAAAACAAGAAGACATCGTTTGCCAAGGTTGGGGGCGTTTGACAGCATAACAAATACCTAAGCAAAGAAACACAGACTGTTTATTTAAAGCACATGTGCAACGGTATTTCCATTTTAGATAAAAATGTTTAAGGGATAAGGTGGCTGGAGGGTACGTTCGATATGGTTGATCTTGTTAAAGTTATTCTTGAAAGCTACCTATAAATGCCATATACGGCATTATAAGGGAAACGCATATCACATCTACAGGATTAGCGTAACACCCCACGTGGAAAAGAAGCTTTCTACTGCACTCCCTGTGCATGCATCAATTAAATAAAAATAAAAGTATAGAAAGTAAAAATAAGTATAGAAAGTCAGAGATGGCTGTCTGGGCTTAGAAGACGTTAAGACAGAGAGAGAGAGAGAGAAAAATTAAAATCCATGTTTAAATATTTGTATGCTTCGAACAAATTTTACATAGATAAAATAATAACAATTTCGTACCAATGATTTAATATGTATGTATATTTTACCACCATTATTTTGTTATGCATTATGACACAATGGCTATACACTTAAAACCAGTGTTGTACACCTAAGACCCCCACCCGCTTATGTCAAAATATCTGAAGAAGAATTTTAGCAAAACTCGCTAATATTCGACCTGGTCTCCTTAAGGGACCTTGCTGTAAAGCATCAATTTTTGACAGAGCGCATCAATGTTTGTCTTTAAGGCTGGTGGCAGTGCTCAGTCGTACGACTATTTTAATCGCACGACCAAACCGAAGTGGTGTCATTGCCCATCCGATTTGGTTGTACAATTTTTTTTTGGATTTGGCAGTTGAAACAATATTGAAATACAGTAGATCGTCGATTACCGTGGTGAACGTTGTGGTTAAAATTATGAAAATATCACCATATGATATATTTGAAATGATTTTATTTTACGTTTAAATTTTTTTATTGATATTTTATAATAATTTGCTTGATCCAAATCATTTTTATCATCAAAAGGACTACCATAGTATATAGATACTATATACGCTTTATCTAGATATATAAATGCCCTTGATATTTAAGGGACTATTATCCGTGGAAATCGATTTACCGACATCAGTCCGGTCCCGAGCACCCCGGATAATCGAAGTTCTACTGTAATTTGTTTACATTAACATCGATAAAATAACATCAATTTCGCGTTTATACAAACGAGTTAAACTTGACGGAAGAAGTCGTACACTACCATCCGACAGAATATTTTTTTTTATTTGGTGGTACGACCAAAATCGTCGTCGGATCGAACGGTTTAATTTTAAAAATGAGTTGAAACCCTCCGTTTATTTCGATCAGGATTTAGCGTATTGAACATTGACTAAAAGGAGCAACATAAGATTTCAAATAAACAGAAATAGTTGGGAAAAATTAAATACATCTGAAAAACTGGAAATAATGCCGCTCACATCGCCAATTGGGCTGATAAAACATTAAAGCTTTAGTAACGGCTATTTCTCTTCAATAAAAATTTCCCAAAGCAATGACATAATAATTTGAAATACTGCGAAGTCAGTACCTCGTGCGGCGATGTGCGAACTAAAATTGGCCAACTAACCGATATACTTTTCGTTGTATGCGATCAAACACCGACGATGCAACGGTGACGACGACGATGATGATGTTGATTTGAGGTTGGTTACTGTCTCGTGGCATGATCCGATGCGGACAATCTGGTTATTTTTAGATTGTTATGATTGTTATTTCTGTCTCCAATTTCTTTGGGTTCTGCCGATCAGATACAGTACGCTCACCCTTAGTGCGATTACACCACTTTAAACCTTACCACTCTGGGACAAAAAGCGAATATGTTGCTCTAGAAGTTTGTATAATGTATACGACGGATGTAATTTTGTGCGCCTAAATAAAGCTTTATTAAAAAAAATACATGTTTTACTAAATTCAAAATCATGCAAATTTTGAATCATTTTACATTTTAAAATGTGTTTTCAATAATACCGGACAGACGACATGGTCGCCAAAACAGTGCACCACCAGGAACAGTCGATATGAATACTGAATATATACCCTATCAAGATGACGCATAATGGCTGGTATACCTTTAAGACCTAATACCAAAGTGACATTTTCGTGACTTCTGGGAAGGCGTTTGTTACTGAGAATGAGCACCATAGAAAGCGCGGCAGATGCGATAGTTGCTCATTCATTCTAAGCTCCCACTTTTCGACATTTAGACAACCCTTCAAAACAGTGTTGATTGAACAATAAATTTGTTAATCGATTTTCGATTTCTCCTACCCTACATGTAAAATAGACCGGTAAAATAGACACGAAACAGCAAAATGCGACAAATCAATTTGGATTACATGTTACTGTTTTATTTTTGAAATGTTCATGCATGAACGTGTCCGCTTTCCACCGTCGTGGGAATGTCACCAGTATATCTTAGAGTAAGCAGTAAATGGTCTATGAGAAATCGTGCACGCATCGTTTTTGTTGCGTTCTTGACAGAAGAAAATCCTTTGAACAATTTCTCATCTGAACGGTAAATAGTCCGTTCAAAAATGGTGATCCCTAGATGGACACAACGTCGGTAGCAATTTTTCATCTTGATAAGGCCAGTGTACTATTCGTATTTTGGTACAGCATATGAAACAAATACTGATATACTACTGATTACTTCAAATCTAAGTGATTTAACTTCAAGCAAGATGTCGTCATCATCAAGATGTCAAGATATGTGAAAACGCACTCTAACACATAAAGCAACATTCAGTAGAGTTCCGTTGTGTTTGTTACATACGTACCCATACCCTTGTATGCGCTTTTCTTGCGGAGAACGTGAAAACATCGCCAAGTACAACATCATTCCATTCAGTGCGATTAGTACTCGGCATCTCCGACTATATTTTGTCGCTATTTTTATCGAATCTGATATGGTCGTTAGGGTCCGTATTTGACATCACCCTGGAACGATACTCTGCGGGTGAGCTATATTTTCTCCAAAAACAACCTTCTCAAATGGGCACGACAGCCAGCATATCTCTCTCTTCTTGGATTTAACGACCTTACAGGTCCCGCCGGCCATTTCTGGCTTACTAGACTTATTTTACCACGTAGCCGGATAGTCAGTCCTTGCTACAGGGGGACGGACCGGATGGGATTTGAACCCGGTCCGGCCGTATGGACCGGCGCCGTTTATCACATGCACCACTGGGCCGCCCCAACATATGTTCTCATTAAATTAATTACGAAATTATGTAGAGTGAGTCCTTTACTACCCCGATTCTAACCAACTCTTGCGCCTACCGAATCAATTCACCGTGTTTGGGACGGTAATAAAATTATTACGGTCGTGAGATAAGCATTTTATGCGTGTATGGCGTTTGAGCTATCCGGGGGGTTCAACCGTTATTGAAGCTGACGCTTCGATGCCTTGCATCTTCGTGATTAGGTAATTTGAAGAATTCATGAACGACATTTTTTGGGTGTGTGCTATTTTGAAGGTTAGGAAGAATCCATTACCCTGGAGTACAGCGCTTTCGGGGACGCGATTCCATTCAATTATGTCAATCGTACATGAGAACGTACATGTCAATACATGAGAACCCAACACGATTGCTAGTATGGAAAGGTGGCTTTCAAATTCAATAGAACAGGTGGTTGCCTGCGTTGTTTTGGTATGTGATTTTTGGGTCTTTGAACTTTTGACATCTCTCACTCTCTTCTTGGCTTAACGACCTTTAAGATCATGTCTGGCATTTCAGTCTTACTAAACTTATTTTTACCACGTAAACGGATAGTCGATCCTTTCGTCGGAGTTACGCCGTTTAACATACAAATTAGTGATGGGTAGATTATAAATTTTGCGGTCCGACTCCGCCACCATCTGGAGTCGGAGTTGGAATCAACTTTTTCATACACGGAGTCGGAGTAGATCCACGATTCCACTCCCGATTACACATCACTAATGCAAACCATACGGCCGCCGGTTGGAATCTGTATCAAACGAAACTCCATTTCCTCGATAATTTACATCTTGGTGATCCTTTCGATTAATCACTGTGTTGCAATCGACTTACCTGTAAATAAAAGAAGAAAAAAACAAAATGAAACAAGTAGACCAAACAGTGTATGCGAAACATTGAAATGAACACGTGAAAACATCTCAATCGAACCCGCGGGCCACGGTATGGTTTACCTTGGCCGGATGAAGTTTCTATTTATGCAAACGTATGCACCACCTAATTGGTATTTTTCTTCATTCTCTCAATCTGAATAGTCGCCTCAAAGTTATATACAAATGGAGGCGAATCCACCTACCCGTACAGATGCAAAATAAATCTTTCAGCCCGTCATAAAAACCCATTACCCGGGTTTTCCCCCTTTTGATGACGTGCGAGCAAAGGATAACGCCGAAAATGATGCGCGGATGTAAATGTTCTACATCGGTAGGTTGATATTTTGTTGACTTTGTCAGTCCATAACGAATTACTTGACATAATGAACCTACTTGACACCAGTAGGCAGGACGACCACCGGTGGTTGCCAGGTACGAGCGATTGAAGTTCAATTGATTAGAATAACGCTTTGCTGTGTGTGTTTGGAGAGATTCGAGCGTAGTGAGACTTTCGCTAATTGTTGATCGTGCATCATATTAAACGATACTTGCAAATGGGGTTGCAATGCATTTTTTAATTTCATTCCAGTATAACGGCTAATTACCATATGGTACAGGAGTGGCAATGCAATTGTGTTAAAAAAATAGGTTGATTCTGTATTTTCTTTTAGAAGCCAATAAATGTAATCATCATATTTTTAAGCCGTTGTATCCTAATAATTTGCAATTAAAATGTAAGCTTAAGACGAAACATATAACTCACGACTAATATGGAAGGAACGGGAGGAATAGTTTGTCTTGTTCGAGTGCTCCATGCAAACCGATAATATCCAAAGCAAGCAGAAATGGAACCCGACAACACCATAAAGTCGATCCAATGATAATCTTTAGCAACATTAATACGGTACAACAGCTAAACCAATCATATTATCCAGCTTTAGTTGGAATGATTGGAATGAAGATATGCTAGGTAGTCTCGCGTTTGTTATACCATGCGCCACAACCACAGTGTCATACGGTTGTTGGACAATTTATGTAATATACTCCTATACACACTAGTCACTCACGCTAGTCCCTTTTTAACAGAATCTTAACCGCTACGTAAGATGTACACTGCAGTTTCTTGCTCGCCAAGCACAAATACGTTAGTGCAATACTAGCGAATAAGATTCGAGTTATTAATTTAAAGTAGAAATTCGTTGGAAACGTTGAATAGAAATTCAATCCAAAACATACAACCGTTGCTCTTCACGTCACATTTTGTGATGTTAAACTACCCCAGCATGTTACAAAGTAGTAGATGAAAGCAGCCATTTAAACAGCGCAAGAATGTGAAATGTGTAACGATTAACTAACTTGCAATCGTTAAAAGAATTTTACCATTCTATCCTTTCTGCTACTTCATGGTAGCAGGAAAAATATGCGAAATGTTGTGTACTTTATTCACATTATTCAAATAGTTTTATCAACTAAGCCGTGTTGTATGTGATAGTGGTGCTGGTCTGTACACGGCAGGACCGGGTGTCAAATTCCAACCGGGCCGACCCACCTTCGCAGGACTGACGCAACGGGTAATTAAAGAGGAAAAATACTAACCGACATCGCAGTAAAGAGCTGAAAAGGTAAAATAGGCCCGACGGTGATGGAACCATTCAAGACAGGCATAAGCAACCTAAGGCCCGCGGGCCGCATGCGGCCCTCGAAGTGGTTTTATGTGGCCCGCGAATAGCCAATAACAAATTTTATAGCAAATGTTATTAAGAATTAAAAGTTCTAATTAACCGGTTAATACAACACTCAAAACAAAAAAATGATTTTTAATCCTAATTCACTTTTCAACAATACAGCAATGCATCTAGTCCGAAAAAGTCCGGATAAAACCAGCTTTACTACATTCATTATTATATCAATGCATCCTGCAATGTGGCCTGCCAAAAAGTTTTTGATTTTGAATGTGGCCCGAAGCTCTAAAAGGTTACTCATCTCTGATTCAAGATATTCTATTATTGCTTATGACTTCCAGTTGTATAAGTTAATAATAAACTTAGTTTATAATAAAACTCGAAAAGACGCTAGTAAATAGTAAAGGTTAAACCATAGACATCAAAACAAATTTATTAAAAGGAAACAAATTTATCCTACTTATTAAAAGCGAAAAATTAGGTTACATACCCTTTTTATCAATTTGAAATGAAGATTTTTTGAGGTGCCCACTTGCATTACAACTGTTATTAATGTAGTCCAGAGATAAGCAAACTTCGTGCTTCGAGCGAAATTCAAAATCAAAAAGTGTTAATGTCCCACAGATGTCAAAAACTGTCCTACCAATTACTTCTAGTAAAAATCTTAATTCCGATATTTCTGATTGAATGTGGTTAACTTACTCGGCTAAATGATAGTTTATAAGAAGGAAACTTTACTTTTATAAAACAGAGAAAAACATAAACGTATTTTAGCGTGTAAAAATCTGCACAGTATAGAATATTATGCTGTATTTTGTCAGCTAAGACACACGTGTTTTAACATCTTAATTGGCTTTAAAAGTGTTCTTTTGTTTGACGAAAGAGGTAAGAGATTGGTGCTTTATTTTTGTCCTCCCATGTTTATGTATCGAATTAAGATGATTTAATCGATATTTTGAACCGCTTCAACTGGCTACACAGGCTTAATGTTCTCTAGAGATCACAACCGTATCCTATTTCGTTCTTCCGATGCACTGTTTAGCACAGTTTAAGACAAGCAAACAATTAAAGGGTTGAAGAACCCATTCCGGTTCGTTCTGGGCGGCTCGTCTCGCAAAACGATATGCTTTCTATCAGTCGCACAGCAATGTACTGGCAAAAAAGGAAGGTTCAGAATCAACAGCTGGCAAGTCAACCAGAAACGGGCCAGCAACGAAGTGTCTAGCGTCTGGAGAGTGGTTTTGAACATCACCGAACCATATCAGTGATTACGGATACCATGCTGCTACTCGTTTCATCCTGCCATACTGTTCGAGGCGGTGCACTATCCGAAGCGACCGTGTGAAGCAGAAACTACAGGAACAGCCGTAACCATACAACAACCTGGTAGCGATCACCCACCGCTAGAACACGCCACAACGTCCCGAAGCGTGTCGAGGTAAACCGCACAATCCACTCGCACAGGGTTCGGCGGAAGCAGGCATGTGTAATGGTGGAACCGACAGACATTCGAGAGAATGTCGGAAGTCGGTGACCCGTCACACAGCTATCAAGTCATCTGGGTGAGTGTTTTGGTTGGGGTAAGGGGGTTCGGAAGAATTGAAGAGTTCATAATTTACGGCCTTCTGCTTAGTCAGCGAATAATGTCTGTTTACGATTTGATGCGACGTCGAGTGCCGAAGCTAGTATTACTCCATCTGCCTCCTCGCTTTTACTGGTTGGAAAGTTCAACACGTGGCCAGCCAGAACCGGAAAATATGATCGTCCTGTCAAATACGGGATTTACGAGCTGTTACCCAACTGCAGACTGGAAAACGTGGTGTGCTAATTACAATGGTGGGTCCACTGAAGCGTATCGATAGTGCACACTAGTGTTGAAAATTTGACTGAAAACACCTGTCAAACAGTACACTACGGCATAAAAATACATAGGCTTAGAAAAGTCTCTGGGGCCATTTCAGGAAAACCTCAAATTTGGTCTCACAAACAGTGACAAGTAGGTCATGCTGTCTCTCTTTTCGTCAGCGACAACAAACAGTGTGTGACAAATGCTATGTCTCTCCCTCTTGTTGCTTTAACGAACTCTAAGATCACGCCGGTCATTTCTGGCTTACTAGACTTATTTTAACCGCGTAGCCGGATAGTCAGTCCTTGCTACGGGGAGCCGGCCCGGATGGGATTTGATCCCCGGTACTGCCGTGTTAACCGGCTCCGTTTATCACATACTACACCACCATATCACATAGTACAGGTATTCCCCGATATATGCTATCAATGCGGACCGGAAGCAATCGCGTATCTCGAATATTAGCGTACATCGAATTCTTGGTTAAATTTCGTTTATACCTCAGTGTTTCAGAGTCGAAGCATATGAATAAAAATAATATTTTAATTCATGATTTAATCATTTAAAATAATAAGGAATACATGAAATTTTATAACTAACCTATGTTTACAAAACTATCCGTAGCGAGTTGCTTGCTAGCAGTTTTTGTTGTTCATAGATTTCTTTGTATATCAGCAGCTCTTTGCTGATATACTGACTTACATTACTGAACCTTTCTTAATCTTCGTCCATTGCTTCTATTTCCGATAATGTTCTTTCCATATAACTGTAATGATGTTATTACTGCTAGATTAAAACTACGGCACACTTTGAAGATTTTTTTTTAATTTGCTTCTTTATTAATGAAATTAAATGTCAGTTTTGTAATAAGCTTTAAAATCACAGTACTGAAGGCTGAAGATGTTGTCCGTTTGAAATCTCAAATGGTTATGACTTTATTTGCCCGTTGTTCTTTGACAGTTCATGTTGCTGTCAAAACTGACAGTTCTTAAGATATATATATATACACAAGATATTTACAGCTTACACCTAAGGTTTCTAATTTTAAAACGTTTACAGTTTCGAAAAAATTGCGTATAATGAATTCACGTATATCGAGTATGGCGTATATCAGGGAATACCAGTACACCACCGGCCCGCCCGAAATGCTATGTTTTTCATGTAATTGTAACCTTTGTTTAAAAGTCGTTTTGGTCGAAAATATTATTGCTGTGTCGAAAAATGTTGTTTTAAGAAAAATAATGTAAATAAACATTTTACATGGTATTTCTATTCAGTTTAGATTAGCTGCACACTTTTCCCTGCTCCGTGCAATTGATTTTTAGTATGCAGCATGTTTTTAGGATCCCCGTGTCGGATTTTTAAGTGTAAGCAATTGATTTACTCCGTACTCCGACTGACTGTACTCCGTACGCAGGACTGATTATCCTGCTACGGGTAAATAAAGTCAAGGCATCCCAAAAATACCTGGCCTATTGAAGTTTTAGTGCCACAAACAGAAAAACAAAACTTAAAACAAGTTTCCCTCAGAACTATCAGACCAGCAGCGAAAATTGGAATGAAGTCAAGATCGCTGGATCATAGTTAGGCACGCGGACCAACAACACTCATTAATTTACTGAGTGCATTCGCCACGCTTTCAACAATGACCCGTACATTGAATATTCGGCTCATTCTAAAGTGGTCATTGGTAGAATGAACAATGAATGTCTACTTTGTCAGGCTCTCAAATTTAAACGAGAATCAGATGGGATGCGTTAAACCTTAGTAAAATTGTTTCTACCGCTAGAACCTTTGAAGAGTTGTCTTACCAACACAGATCTTGGATCAAATGTTTTCCGATAATCTATTCAAAAAATCATTGAATGTTTCTAATGAATTCTTCTACAATAAAAGTCAATAGTTGTTAAGGAAATGTTTGTTATGTGAAGACTGACCATATAACATTTCCACTGGAAAACATTCATAACAAACTATATTTTTAGAGGCAATCTAGTTTTGCGGGGTAAACTAATATTTACAATAAAGTGTTTATAGGTAATTTTAAAATTAACATTTATAACTTGATTTTTTTTCATTATTTCTTAATATATCGGTATTTCTTAACATATTCTATAATATATCTTAATATATCAACAACACGTACCTGTCTCAATTTTAGCTACTTGTAACCAATTAGCGTTACTATGTTACTTGGTGATCGATTGGCTCGCCAATCCATTTTCTTTTTTATCGTTTAGCTCGTGCATATAAATTGTTATCTCGCTGAATGCGTTCCACGTTCCACTTATCTCCCAGCGTGAAAACGACATCTTTGGCCAGACAGGGCACTGTCACAATGTTGCCTTTAGTCAATTGTACCGCTCAACCACTCCATGTATGGATTAGGCCAGAGGTGGCTATGGAATAAAGCAGGATTGGTAATCGATTCCACAAAACCAACTATAACAATCGCTCAACAAACAGTTCCGAGCTTGGTTGCGGTTCAGGTGCGCCGGCGATATGCCAACATACACACAGTACAATTTATACGCACAATCACAGCAAACTAATTTTCAACCTTGAACAGGAACTTGACTGAGTGTCGACGATGGTGCAACACGTGTTGCAAATAATCCCCAACACCAGAACCGATATGTACCAAAGCGTGAATCGACTACCAGGAAAAGTATTCAGGGGTAGTAAGCCAAACTTTAGCTCATCGCAATCTCCAAAGTGATACTGAGTGTACTACATTTCCATATTTTAAATAAGGAATTGTTGTGTTTTGTTATTCATTATTATGTTACATACAGAGCGTAGTTGCATGTAGGAACTGTAGATTATGGTTATTATTTTTATTAACTGTAGATTATTATTATTACTGGCACTTTGCCCAGACCATTCTCAAAGACGTAAACGCCTCGGTATCATCAAATATTGCACATGATGCTTCCGCTAACGCCATCCGTCACCGGGACCATTCCTTGTGCGCGTGCATTACTTTCAAGAGCAAGTGTTCCTATAAGTGCGTATATTTGCGTGCACCCTTTCCTAGAGAGTGCGCATACTGTTGAAAATCTCATGGGGAACACGTTGTTTACCAAGCTCCAGAAGCTCCGAGAGGGAAAGAAAACAGATTGATTACTGCTGAAGGGACAGAGATAGAAGGGATAGACCAACAAAAACAATTCTGCAACGAGCGTTCGATGACTGGGTAGCGATGGACCAGTTTTGCGATTTGGAGAAATATTGTCTTTGTATAAGCATCCATCTATAGGCGACGCCACAACACCGTTCGTAGAATCGCACAGCAGGTTGACGTACACAACAAGCTGCAGTGTTTCTGTTTGTTTTCAAGTTACGGACCATCTATTTACACTTCCGGTCCATCAAGTTATTTTTTACATACCTAAGTGACACACATTCGGATACGGAGATTGGCGATTAGCAATTCTACAATACAACCCGACCAGTAATGTCAGCACTTTTTACAGGCGAGGGCATGAAAACCTTGGGGAAATGGATGTAAAACTCGTGTACAAACACGAATCTTTTGATTGTATGTGTAGGCTGACATCCAGCAATCATTGATATTGACGCATTTTGGTGTATGCTAAGTCCGGAGTGGACGTGTTGTGGTTGTGTGTTGTTCCGTGCAGTGCGATGTGAAAACGAGTGTTGTGCTTGTCTGTCCGTGCCATAAATGTGTGGTGTTAGTTTTTCTCCTGCACTACGTGCTTGTTTCGGCAAGCACATTGAATTTGTATTGAGGAGAAAAGCTTTCGGTACATGTTGTGGAAACTGCTTCGTTTTTTACACACCGGTAAATACCATTGGTGCTGTGTGTTGCGTGTGAAATAGTGATTATTTTTCTTGTTGATGTTGTGTCGTAAAATCAACAAGCCGCAAATTAGATTGTGAATTGATTTTAATCGTAAATAATATTAAAAATTTTGTACGCGTACGTAATACAATTAATTATACGCATTGTACGTGTACAGACTAGTGATGGGTAAATCCGACAAAAAAACGGAATCGCTTCCGAATGACTCCATAAATTTTGGAAGCGGCTCCGGAAGGTAGGTGCAGTACTCCGAACTCGGAGCCGTCCGGAACCGCCCGGAACCGTCCGGAACCGCCCGGAGCCGTCCGGAATCGCCCGACGGTTCCGGACGGCTCCGGACGGTTCCGGACGGCTCCGACGATTCCGACGGCTCCGGCTGCCGACTAGGCGGCTCCGGGCGGCTCCGGACGGCTCCGGGCGGCTCCGGACGGCTCCGGGCGGCTCCGGGCGGCTCCGGACGGCTCCGGGCGGCTCCGGGCGACTCCGGGCGGAATCGTGGTTTTGACCTAGCCGGAATCGGAGCCGGAGTTGCAATGCTCGGAAGCGGTTCGGAGCCGTGGGTGCGATTCCGAGAACCCATCACTAGTACAGACGCCAACAGTGTAGGATCGTGTTTTCGTTTCCTTTGTGTTCGTTTATTTATGCATCTTGGGTGGCAGACTGCTGTCTGCTGTCAAAAGTACCAACATAGCGAGAAGAAACAAGCATGCTGAATTTTTTTGACCCAGAGTGTCCGTTGGGTGTGCTGTTGGGTCTCACACATACTGTTACAAAAATGACCTTTTTTGTTATACGGGAATGAACTGTAGTGTATACACTAAAATTTGTTTACAGCAGTTCAGTAAAATTTTACTGAATTTTTTTCAGCTGAAAGTTCAGTAATCGTTTCAGTAAAAGTAATTTTACTGCAACTTTCAGTAAAGTCGTAAGTGACAGCTCGTTTACTGAAATTATTCAGTAAAGTTTTGCATATCAAAAATGACAGTTGGTTTGATCAATTTTCAGTAAAAAGCATTTCGTAAGCAGTAATAAAAAATCCATAATGTATTCAGTTTTGTTATTTTTATTTTGTATCACCATAACGGTAGTTGAAGGCCCTTCAATATTGATCCAAATTAATCCAATCGTCACCATTGTGCTTGCGTGCAGTTGGGAACATCTGTTCGAAATCCATGTTGATCTGAGTGATGTATACAATATTAGAATCAAGAATATAGTTTGTATTAAAAAATATTTGCATACCAGTTATACTTTAAATTCTGTTGAAATGGGAAATACTTCGATCATGGTGACAGTCACATTTTGTTTCTTGTTTCGAAGTTCCTTTCGAATCCCAGTAGTTTTTTTCCCCAATTTTCCTGGATAAAAACGAATGCCTCTTTCGATGGCACAACAAATTTAACACCTTGTTGACGGGCGATTTTCAGCCAGAACGTGTTGGTATCAACGCACACGTTTGTTGTCTTAGGCGCTGGAGAGCATAGCGTGTCCCGCCGCATGATGTTATTAGTTACTTGAAATCTGTCACATAGGAACATTACATTACATTAAAAACATTCAGGACGTACAAGTCCGTCCCGAACCAGAAAAGTTCGGCTAAGCGAGGAGGGACATGTCCGTACACCCGTTAACAAATTGTTAAGCTCATTTACCTGAAGATTTACTCACAGGATAACTCCTCCAGGTCAAGGTTTTCACTGTTTTTGAACGAAAGCAAGATAATTTGTAGGTCGGCATCCATTTCGCACCTTTGGATTCATTATTGAACACCATTTACTTTATTTCACGCTAAAAACATGCACAGCGCACCGAACACGAGTAACCATGCAACTTTTGACAGATGGATGGATTGCTGCTTTTTCAGTAAAAATTGCTGAATTTCAGTGAAATGTGACATATGTCACATATAATTACTGATCTGCAGGAAAAAACGAAATACTGAAAGGCATCCAGTAAATTGATTTACTGAAGTCCAGCAAAAGAGAGACATTAAAGCTGAAAATCAGCAAAACGAACTATTACTGAACAACTTTCAGTAAAAAATATTACTGAAGCAAACTTAGAAAATTTGCTGTGTAGGGATAAATTTTACAAGGATTAAGGATGAAGTTTGGGGGAGTGAAATTTCTAAGAAATTTCCCATTTCCCACATTTTGCCGTCACTTACTTCGCTTTCTTAAACCGATGAGCATAAAATGTTCGTGTCGGCACTGTTTCACATCCAAACATATACATATTTGCGCTTTATACTAGGATTTGATTGAGGTACTAATTGCCAGTTTTTACATTGCCAGCTGGTAACAAAAGCCGGCGACTGGGGCAAGAGAGTTGAGTGGAACTGTGGACATGTTTTGTGTATACTAGTGTTGGGAAATGTTGGGGGGGGGAGTGGTTGAAGAAATATTAAAAAATCGTAATGTATTTCGCTTTAAAGGTGATTTTTGAAGGTAAATATAAGAAACCATTGTTTAAAAAATTGTTCGAATTAGAAAAAAAATTAAACCAAACTTTAAGCTTCTTGCTAAAATTTTTAATTCTGCATATGTTTGTATAAAATGTGCCCTGTATCTCGGGGTCCACCTGCACTCAAATCAGTTGCCCGAAAGGATTTTTTTCTTTTTTTTATTGGTCCTATCACAGCCCTATCCCTTTTAAACACACAACTCTGCTGGTCCGTCTGTACAGTCAGGCACAAAAATACATAGACATTTGTATTCACAATATTTTGTTTTAAATCTAATTCAAACAAAACATTTATGTGATTACGATTAACATTATTAAAATGTTAAAAAAACAGACAAAATGTATCTCAACAAAGTACAACTAATTAAAAAAAACTACTTGATAAGTGTTATAACATTATTTTTGTCACCTCCCCCGTAGCAAAAAGTCGTCCCTTAGAAGCTCTTAAGCGGCTGAAGCATAAGGATCGGATTTTTTTTGCTAGGTTCGAAGTTTGTACCGCTGTTATATAGGTCCTGTTGACAATCGTGAAGAAAATTCAGGCTTGCAAATAAGTAGGAGAAGAAAGAATGTGAAAGAAAGCTAAAGCTAAAACAAACTTCACTGCAACTTACGGTCCTTGGAGCGCGGACGAGATGCAAATACATGCATTGGACCGCGGAAGGCCATGTCCTATGTCTTATTGATTTATATTATATTCCATATAATCCAACTACTACTAGTGAAAACTGGTACGAGACACTCGACCAGAAGAGGGAGGAGTTCTCTTGTCACTTTATCTTTTTCGTTTCGAGATCGGAAGGGTGCGCGGTTTCGTGTGTCTGTGTTAGTTTCCGTGGATATGTGGTGGATTATGTTTTTTGTTGTAATTATTGTTATTTATATTCTCACCCATTTAAGTGTCGCTCAGCAGCGTCGTTTGGTGATTTGGAATGTGGTTTTCTGTTTCCAATCCGTCTGCTACACGAACTTAATTTTAGCACATGGGGTGCAAACACACGGGGTTGAGTGAGAAGATATAACATCTTGTTATACCTTCGCAGCCTCCAACAAAGAAACGATTTATTGCACCATTCGCGCCAAAAATTTTGGACCGAGGTACCATTAAGAAATGGTTTTGATTAAAACGGATAATTGATATAAATTAACTATTATGTAAAAAAAGTAGAGCACTGATTCAGTTAAGAAAAAAACTATCATTCTAACAAGTATAATTAAAAAACAGAACGATGAAAATAACATTACAAAATAAACTGTGATATGCACAAAACACACTATCTCAACCGAGTATGCCCGGCATAAGATAAATTAAAAATAGGAAATGCCTTGTGATTATAGTAGCCACAAGCTGTGCAGATAATACGCCAAAAGCCGTAATGTAGTGTAATTGAAACTCGAATATAAAATAAACCAATTTGGCTATGCATTTTTATGAAAGGTACAATCACGATCCACAGTTGTAGTTAATTAATTAATAAATTAATTATTAATTAATAATTAATAAAAAAAAATTAAGATAAACTATCCACATATTGCTCTTAACATTTTCCCACCTGTCTCCTTTCCCGATAATGTTATTACATTCCCTTCGAAACCGAAACACATCACCCCTCGTTGACCGCCCAAGGACTGAATACACGCGTATCCTGGGGTAAGGAAATCGTGATGTGAAAGCTGACGGAGCAAAGTGAAAGGTTTGAAAGTGTGTTGTTGTGCCGATTGTTTGACAAAGAAATGAAAAACTCGACACACCGTCAGTTCGATTTGGAATTCGAGCCAGGTGAAATGCACCCAGAACGAGATCAGCAACAAAGGAAGGATGCTGAACGTGGCCACCCATTTCTGGCGCGGTTGTTTTGCGTGTCCATATGTTGTTACATTGCACGCAGCGAAACATTTGATTTAAATTGGGAAAATAAAACATAAAAACACATAACGCAAAATTCCAAACATCAATATTTCAGTTGAGTTTTTCGGATTCGCTAAGATAAGACTTATTGTTTTATACTGCTAACATGTACATCGATTTTATTCGGAGATATTGTAGCCTCACAGCGTTCATTATTATCATCATGATCTCCTTGCAGTGGAGGAGAGATAAAAACATAATCATCGCTCACCAAGGAACCGAACATGCCGGTCGCATATTATGCCTATTTATGGTAAACAAATCCGTGAACTTCTGTCCTTTTTCTTTCAATACCAATAACTTCCAATTTTCAACCTTCAGATACATCGAGAGTGAGTAAATATTGCGCTGTTTTAATCTTTTTTTGCATAATTTTTGTGTCACTGTGTTTGTGTGCAAACTCCTCCGAAACGACTTGATCAATGTTTATGAAATTTGGCACACATGTTATCTTGGCATGAGAAAAGGTTTATAGGTATATTTCTTGTCTTGAAAGTGTAATTTTTCATTCTTTTCATTATTTCATCATGGCACGTCTTTGTTTACTTTGATCAAAAAGACTATACCCAATTACAATCGATAGCTTATCGCTAGAACACTTGAATCAACGTATAGAATATAAGATGAAGCGATCCATTACTTTTTAAAATGTTCAAAACGATAAAAAACAATAACAAATAAAACAAAAACATTAAATAAAACATAGAAATGAAACTGCAACATGTGTACACTAATGTGTAGAATAAAAGAAAATGAGATAAAATAAGTTTTACCGGGCTAGGTATTTAAAGCATAAAACATATAAACATCAGAAAATATTCTTCAATGCCAAGTTATTGCTATAACTGGTGATACCAAACCACACAAATAAATCAAGCAAAAGTAAACATGCAGATACACCTAACATCGATCTGGTTTCGGTATCATTTCGTTGGAGCCGTAATTGGGCCCGGATCAGTAAACAGGTTTGAAAGTGATAAAAACGTACACGAACCAAGAGCTGCTTCTACGTACAGCCATGAGGAAATGAGTGGGTTCAGAAAATCGACCTCCGAGAACGTCCGTTAAGCGTACAAAGAAGAACGAAACGATGGGTGGAATGGATTTTGTTTTTTGATTTGGTGATACTCTGCAGAAAAAGAAACAAACACCAAAAAGGCATTGGCAGACTACCCCGAACAAACCCATTCTGTACCATCACCTACCGCCGAATGATTCATCTGAACCGTGGCGACAAATTCACTCAAAACGCCATATAGAACTGGTAAACGAAATACAAATACCTGCCGCAATGGAGGTGCGGTTACGAGAATACAGATCGGATACATAAAAGCCAATCTGAGGCTAGAAGGATTGGGGATAGACAAGTTGATTGGAAGGTAAGCCAATCGCAATGACCTTAAGAGCGACACACCATAAATAAGTTAACAGTGAAATAAATAAAATAACAAAACACCATTTTCGTGGCAGAAGCATAAGCTGATTTAGCAAAAAAGACAGAAAAGAACATCGAGAAAGGCAGAAAGTGAACAGGAAAATAAAAGATGAAAACAAGATGAGAATGAACGAGATAAGCACGACATCAACACACAACAACCCAAGCAATATGAATAAGAACCTGGAAGAAAGGAATGTCGGCATAATCGAAAACATAAAACATATTCGCGCCAATATACTATGCGCGTGGTAAACATCGTGAGGAGGGCCCGATGAAGAGTTTAAGACCCGTCCTGGGAACGGACCACGCCGCGATCAAACAAAATCTTAACTTTAAAATCAAACTTACGACTAGAAGATAAAAGTAGCAGAATCAAGAATTCCCGTAAACCTTCCGAGCTAGCAGGGTTTTGCGAAAAATCGTCGATCTACAGCAAACCACCTTCCTGTTTTTTAAAGAGGTGGGAAAGAAAATGGTAGCTGGAAAAGGCCCTACAGTAAGACAACATTTACCAGCAGCAACAACAGTATAAATCAACTTCGGACTAAGAAGCCAAACACTCACCGATTCTACAACACAACGGACCAAACATGTGAATGTGAACCGACTAAAACGTCCTCTGTACATTAAATCAGCTCCAGATTCTGCAAAGAACGAATGCACAAGCGTTGAAGTCACCACAATGCAGCTGCACCACCACCCAAAGGACCGAGTGGGGTCACAGGCAGCAAGACGGTTTTCTTATTCATTCCACTTCGAATGTTGCACCATAATATCATTCGCTCGTATTAAGCTGAATATGGGAAAAAATTCAATTCAGAACTGGAGGGTACGAGCAAACACGAAGAGGATGATCATTATCAGACGGTTATACAGACATTGTGTAGAAGATAGGGATGAACGAGAATGATTCAACTTGACTTATTAGAGGACCCATTGAATTAGGCGTAAGGTAAAAAGAATAATTTCGACGTTAAGTGTCTAAAGTTGTCACAACTGCTCTTACATCTCAAGCTTGGCCATGCCGATTTTTTTAAATTACTTTGAACATACTACAATAAAGTAGCTTTCCAAGTTGGTTTTAAACACCATTTCGTACGTCTACGTTGCGCAACACTATCGACAGTTTATAACACGCTGTCTCTATAAACGGTGGTCATTGTGCACCAGCGTTCTTCTTTATTGCACTAAACCCCACTCAAAGTCACATACATTCTCAATTTAATGAGTTACTTGTAGAAGGTTTACTCTTCACAAGTCCTGGGGACATCAACCGCAAGCAAACAACGCGAGATCTCGCAGAAGTTTCTTCGGGTGGGTAAAGATATAAAACCGGAAAAAATCATTTCCATTCACCTACAAATACAACCTACAAACAGAAAGTAAGCGATTTATCGTCCGGGTGAAGTAGTAAACGGCTAACCGAAAGCTTAGTCAACGGTTCTTGAGTCCCTTGTATTACAGATCTCCTATCTGTATCCTATCACCGAAAAGGCAACGCGCGTACGGAAAAAGACGAGACCACCTTTGAATCCTCTAACGGATACATAATACCGCTTGTTCGGAAGCGCAAACATACATTATTATAAATCTATTATGGTAGCAAATTTTATTACGGGGTCACCCCCAATAAAAAAGATACTACCTCAAAAGCTGCGGGGCCACGACAGTTGAGACTTTCCCTCAAACTTCCTTAGTCACTCAATTCCCTCAAAAAGCGTCTCAAAACCAATGTTCCCGTGGCCGTTTGAGGTTTTCCTCAAATTCTGTCACACAAACAATCACTCATGCTGGCTCTCTTTTCGTCAGCGACAACAAACAGTGTTTGGCAAATGCTACGTATTTCATGTAATTGTAAACTTTGTTTAAAGGTGTTGTAATTATTAACAATTCAATGGAAAATATGGTCAATAAAATGTTGTTTTAAGGAAAAGAATGTATTCAAACTTTTTATCAATCAAATGAACGAGATGAAAGGATAGTATTTCGCATAAAAAGTTTAGCTTTTAAATTATAACGTATACATAAATTTTGCCACAGACAGAGCAATAAAGGAACAATTTACAGTCGCAAAAACAAAAAAATTAAACTAACAAATTAGGTGGTAAATTATAATTAATGTGAATTGTAGTTCTTCAGTAGGTATTTGCATTAACAATGGCACACGAAAAGTGTACTTTCATTGAAAAAAAAAACCGCAAACAAAAATATGTTTTGTTCACATTCTGAACTGGTGGGGCCAAGTGAGTTGAGAGGAGATGTCGTAATAGCTCTTTCACGGTGTTCTATCTTGGAAGAATTTTTGATGTTTACTTGATCGAAATGTAAACAAACTTTGGTCAAGCAAGCTTTTGGTCATGTTTGAAAAAAACACATATAACGTACTTATTTCAGTGTAAATTTGGTTGCAAAGGAGAATAAAGTGAACTATAGTGCTACAAAACTGCATTAGGAGTGTTTCTGATTGTAATAAATGCCTCTGCCGGTACCGTCTGGCTCCTGCTATGCGTACTGTTTGTCTTGTGTTTTCGTGTTGTTTGTGTTCTTGTGTTGCGTTGCCTTTTGCTAAATAGTTTGATAAGCATTTTATTTGCTTTCGGTATGATCCTAAACACCTAGAAAGCTGAAATTTTACGATAAAATTAATTTAACCGTGTACAAGTTTCTAATCAGCTGATTCCATTCGGTAAAGTAAACGTCAAACTGGTGCTGGTCTTCTACTTCTTTCCATTTGTCAAAACAGCGTTTTTACGACACCTCCTCTCAACTCACTTTGAGCGGAGGCATCGGAACTGTCTAAACGATTCCTTGAGGTTTTTGTTTATCGGCCAGGTTTTCCTCAAAACACAAATCCCTCAAAATCACTCATGAGTTCCTGAGGTTTTGAGTTTTGAGGGAATCCTCAACTGTCGTGTCGAATCCGCATAAAACCACCTCGAGGGCCGAATGCGGCCCGCGGGCCCTAGGTTGTTAATGCCTGCTTTAGAGGTCGTTAATCCAAGAAGAGCAAAGCAATTGCTGCAGGAGGACAAACTTCACCACATCTTCATACATGGGTGGTATGAAAAAATACGACGAAAATACGAAAAAATATGAGAAACAACAAAGATCAGCAGCTAATGTACCGAAACTGAGATGAGGTGGTTTTATGCGGCCCGCGAATGTAGCTTCAAAGTTACAGGCCAATAGAAAATTTTATATCAAATGTTATTAAAAATGCAAATTACCCGATTAATTTGCAAATGCAAAGTGCAAATTACCCGATTAATTTGCAAATGCAAAGTGCAAATTACCCGATTAATACACTCAAACTCAAAAATAAAAAAAAAGATTTTTAATTATTATTCACTTTTAAAAAATACAGCAATGCGTCTAGTCCGAAAAAGTCCGGATCAATGCATCCTGCAATGTGGCCCGCCAACCAGTTTTTGATTTTGAATGTGGCCCGAAACTCTTAAAGGTTGCTCATCCCTGGGTTATACGATGCATTTCATGGTTCTGCAGCGGGTTAGTTCTGATCCGTAAATATAAATAAGTTCAGTAGTTCCGAAACGAACTCTCTGCACCCACAGGTCGCAGTCACTTATGGTTGAACAAACATGGACGGGTTTCTGGGTGGAAAAATAGGAAAGAAAATCCTACCGATTTAACGCATTCCGATGGACTGGAATCGATAAAATGGGGCCGGAACCAATGTTTCGGGGACGAAAGCGAGCAAGCAATAAGGCAAGAAATAAAGCAAGCTGATAAGGATCGTAGGCATGATAAGAAAAGTATGGCAATGATGACGTAAGCGGAAGTTGGCTGCAAACGTTAAAATGGATGGAATCTAGAGTTCACCGAATACAAATTCCTTTAAATTATTTTTTTATATATTCATTCAACCCTACGCTGAATTATGAAAATATTAAATCAGCAAGAAAATACAATATATCTTCAAAAAAAGTCCTGTTCAGTCTTCTCCTGAATGAACACAAACAATTTGTTTTCATTTCTTTAGATTATATATCGGCAAGAATATGTTCAGACCATTTAACAAGAAATAAAAAAACAATACAGCAACAAAAAAAGAAACTGTATCAGTGCGCCACGCAACAAATTGAAGAATTATTGTTTGAAAACATATCTTTATAAATGAAGTCTAATGTAGTCTAAAATAAAAATTGTAGTCTTTTTTAATTAATAAAATGTTTTTGCTTCAATATATTGAGACGACCAGTACATAACATAGTAATGGACGAATCTTTTGTGCGAGCGTTCCAGAACGAAAGCGACAAGAACAACACATCAAAATGCAGAACAGATTTTATTAGGCATCATATTGCACAGCACACTACTTTCAAAAGGATGAATGATGTTGATGTCCGATTACGGTAGAACGTAAAAATGCATTACATTTTTCTGCTTACGCATCAACAAAAGCGCTGTGACAATAATACTGAACGCGCGTGTCCACCGTATCTGTTTAAATCAGCGAAAAGAGAAGACCGTACGCTTTACACCACTAGTTTAACAGTTAAGTGTAATTATCCACACGAGACACAATATAGCGACAGTGCAGAGGACGCCTAAGCTGCACTGTATGCAACAAACAAGTCCATCCAATTTGAGGTCGAACGCAATGCAGTTGATTTTGAGCCTTACGTTCAGCTCCATCGCATAAGCAGGGACAACGGGCCAAGATGCATACGGGAAACTCAGAGTGTGACAACATTCCTACTGTTGCGTCCTGCAACAAAGAATGCGTCCAGCAATCACAAATTTCTTTCCCTAAATATTTAATCGCGACACGCAGTTTTCTTTAACTCAACTCTAATATATTGAACACGTGTATTTTGTGTGTAGTGTGGTGTGTGGATTGTGTGTGTGGTGTTAAAAAAACCTCTGCGTTCTTGCTGAGTCGCTAGGGAAAGAGCCCTGGCGCCAGCTTCGGTGGGCTTTTATTCAGCGGCACTCATCTCGCTCAGCCGAATATCCTCGCTGAGCCGAAGCTCACTCAGCCGAAATCGCTATCTAGCGTCATCTAGCGGGAACGCGACGTGGCAGCGAAAGTTCAATTGAACCGTTTTACAGAACACCTACCCTTAGAGATAAAGGCCAGAGGATGGTGGTGGATGAAAGAAAGAAAATAGAAGATTGTTAACAGGTGATTGTACAGCGCGTGGAATTTGTTTACAAGCCATTAACGGAGAAACCGAGGGACTGCCTATGGGTGATTTTTAATGAATCTGCCACTGCGAAACGGATACGTTATCGTTGAATGCCATTGAATGCTCGACAGATCTCACATTACTTTAGATCAGACATGTCAAACATACGGCCCGCGGGCGGGATTCGGCCCGCGAGGTCTTTGAATCCGGCCCGCGAAGGAAGAACGAGAACATCCATTATTATCTGGCTTGGGTGAGGCTTAGCCTTGAAAATTGAAAAATAATTTGTATATGTTGTGTATGCACCCTTTTACACTTAAATAACACGCTATTGACTCTTCTTGTAGTCCAAACCACTGTTGAATTTAATTTCCTTCCGAATTTTCCCTCCCCTTCCGACTTGTCTTGGCCCGCAAGATAATTTTTGTTTGCAAACCGGTCCGCAAGCCAAAATGAGTTTGACATCACTGCTCTAGATGGTTCAATTGCAACTCACTCTGCTATGAGAGAATCAGGAGGTGATTTGGACAGGTTGACATTAATGAGGGAGCAATTCCATGAAAATTTGTTTAATAATGTTGTATGTTTAAATTTCATGTTTTCTATGTTCGATATGATTCCTAACATTGCATCGCTCGGAGGTGTCAAAGGTTTCGTTTTTAATAGCTTTGTTAATTTTGTTAATTTATTCAGTGTGAACTAAGTCGTCATACATTTCGACATCTCGGAGACATAGCGAACTGAGGAAGCTAATAATTTTTTAACTAGAATTTCAACCGCAGATTAAGCTCAAAGAAATGATTCTAATGCAATAAATATGTTTTCGAATGTGCATCCCGAACCTGTTTCACTTCAATAAGAGCAACAAAAACACATCCGGCAGATGGTGGCATAAAAAGGGAACGGTAGGGCAAAGAATGTGTGACTATGTGTTGCTGTCAGAATCTATTTGCGTGTTGCTTGTTTTGATGAGAGCCGCTCGCAAATGGGAGGCCGTAAATAAACCGTAAGCTAGGCCAACGTGCACGGGCGACTGCACCGGAAATACCCTCATCTAAAATGAACGTAATGCACTAGCACCCTTTTACACAAACATATGCCTAGACACAGGGTGAAGTTTGTGCTCGCAAGACGAAAAACATTACGGCACGTTCCTCGTGTCTATATTCCGAACAAATACAAGAGTTCTATTACTCATTGAATAGGAATTACGTATAAACCAACAACAACGCATGCACACATATATAGATCGTTATAAATTTATGCAACTGGGTATTATGACCCTTTTCCTTAAGGGGTTGTTGGAGGTAGCATAGGAATCTTTGATCGTTAAAACGATAAAAGCGCGAGTTGGTTGGTAATACAAACACATGCACGACGGCAGGACAAACAGATCTACCGGTTCAAAACCGGTTTGAATATGGTCACCAAACGGGGTTGAATGCAGTTAGTACAGCGCTTACCAGACGTGCTGGGAGAAAATCAAAACAACTGACTTACACAAAACCGTTTTTGGAATCGTGTGTGTATGTGTCTTTTTAATTTAATTCTTTTTTTACAACGCAAAAGATGCCAACAACACGTTAGCGTTCACTAGACCCTTTTATTTATTGTGCGGTTTGGTTAATTTAGATGAAACATACAAAACATTCGGGGGCAGGACCGGGTTCAAATCCCATCCGGACCGTCCCCCCGTAGGACTGACTATCCGGCTACGTGGTAAAATAAGTCTAGTAAGCCAGAAATGGCCGGCGTGACCTGTAAGGTCTTTAAAAGCCAAGAAGAGAGAGATACAAAACATTCATCATCGATGATATGCATGAGTCCATCATATCAATGAATTTTTCCAACTGGAAAAGCTAACTACAGAGATACCTCGAAATACGAGTGCCCTGAAAAGCGAGTATTTTGGTATACAAGTTGGTAATAGATATTTCGCGAAATATATTAGGAAACACACAATACACAGCCGCATTCAACCCCAACATGTTCGTCACCAGCGAATAAGACATCCAGCCAACTAAAACATTTTTTTATAAAATTTTTTGTTTACAATACAGATTTATAAATTAGATTTGAATACTTTTGATTACATGGATTTTACTTTATACGTCACTTGATACAATAAATTAGCATGTATTATTTTTTATAGATAAAATAAGTGATTATTTAGAGATATTTTGGGAGCTGAAACGATTTAACGACAATTCAATGTATTCTAATGGAGAAAAATTGATGTGAAATACGATGAATTTTAAATAAGAGCAAAGTAACGGAACCGATTAAACTCATATCTCGTGATGCCACTGTGCTTTTGTATGTATTCTGCAACTAAACCTTTCCCCGAACACGTTGCAATAATGCGTATGTATTTACGTGGAACGATAAATTCCAACCGTTTACAAGCGTAAACATCCAACAACAAATTTTACTCTACCGCCTATGCATTCGGTAACATTGTTTTTGTGAAATTGCAATGAGATATTTGAGCACCGTTTACCATGCTATCTGGTTGTACATTCCAAATGACGCCAATTGGCGGAATAGTAGAAATAGGATTAAATAGACGCGCTTCGATGCGATGCAGGTGGATCGTATTTGCATTTTAGCCAAGGCTGGAGCGAAAACCTTTTAAACACTAAATGTTACTGAATTTAAGTAATTTTTTCACATACAGAAAATTACGATAATTTAATTTAATTGATTCGTAATTAGCTCTCTGAATGAAACACAATTTGAACAATCGTATTGGTTGTTGACTGTATGACACAGTCAAAGTCAAATTAAAATTGCTTTGCTTTACATTATAATATGGCATGGTCGACGCATTATACATTTTGTTTTACATTATAAATGGAACGTTGCATGGTCGTCGCATGTAACATATCAAGAATAAGAAGTCTTCCGTACGTAATATGTATTAACACACGCGGTACTTCAATTAATAGTTTGAAGCTTTATTCATTTATATACCTTTTAAACATTTTGTGCAAAAACCAAAAATGATTGTCGGAAGTCGGAATATCAGTCCAAATTATCCCGAACATCATGTAAAGTATCTGTCAAAAATTACCATCGTACAATGAAAAACATTATGTAATATTTTGTATAGATAAGGTCAATTAACAATATTATTGGATTAAAGTTCCATGAAATCTACTTTTGTTCATTAGAAGTGAAATCATGAAACTGTTTGGACCGAATCTCAATTAGCTCGAAGATCTAACAATATAAAAATATGATTTCAAAAATGTCCAATCTCAATGCTAAAGCATATCACATATCAAAGCCAAATCCCAGAAAAAAAATTAATTTACGCATTAAGCTGTATAAAACGTCAACCAGTAAACTACACCAACGCACAAATGCACCGGATTCCCCTTCGTCACATCGTCCGTCACTTGCATTCTGAATATGCAAATTACAAACCCCGTATCTACACTTAAGTTCACGGTCACGGGATTGTGTTCGCCTGTGGCATTTTCTTCACTGTTTGGTACGTACCTGTAGAGAAAATAGAATGAGAGAAAAAAATTAATTAGTTTTTTATTCACGTTCGTAGGCTGTGGCATAGGAAAGGATGTGAAAACGATTGGCTAGCACACGGGCGGTGACACAGTGCAGTCTTAATCGTGAACGGTGTTCCGATTGCTATGCAACTGGAGCAAGATACAATGGAATGCGATCGCATCAGACGGCTCCCGTCGTGTATCGCCGAACACTGTGCTAAGTTTTCGCTGGTTAATGTCGAAGTCGGTAGGTTTTTCCCCTCTTTTTAAGGTTATGGAGTGAAAATTTTATTCGAACATATGCCATATCGGCGACATTGAGGGCTGTCAAGCCCATGAGCTTCCACCGTGCGTCACTGAAGCAGAAATTAACGCAGCGTTTGCTTGCTTTGGTGATGTGCTTTCGATAACGGACTACAGTGGGCAAAATCTACTTGCTACCGGTGCTGTAAAAATACATGGTTACTTTGGACCCGGTCGTCGCCATAAGTACCTGGTATCTTTTGGACCTGGTTACTTAGCGTGTTATTTTATCAGATACATGTACCTGTTTACTTTGGACCTAGTCGTCACCTTGAAATCAATAGTGTACATATTTGCTTTTGGAATTTTGCATTTGGAATTATGTAGCTTATTATGTACGAGTTATTGTTGTTATTAAATGTATTATGTAACACAGTTTTTTAAATTTTTGGACAGGTGCGTTACTTTAATGTAACGGTTCCGATTCACCAGGTCCAAAGGTACTTGCTCATCACTAGATGGAGCGTCTTCAGATTGCTCAGTATGCTCCCTGGTAGAGACTTTGGAGCACAAGGTAGCAAAGTGTCCTAGGGTATATTATCCTTGGATTGTAAAAATTGCAGAAAAATTAACAGTTATCGTTCCGGACAATTCCCTTAGCTTAATTTCCTTAATTGTATCTGTTTTAAGTTACATTAGTCCAAGTAAACGGACTCTTATCCTACGTTTGTTTGCAAATTACGTTATCCATTAGAAACAACAATGCTGTGATTCATGTAACAATCCTTAAATGTTCTTTGTATACGTCATCATTTCATGTTTCCCATCAATTTTCTAAATTAATATGTAAAATGCTTTTTTTAAACATGGAGAACACAGCTAATTATTAAACAAATTCAAGAACTTCGATAGCAAATACAATGCATTAAATTAAACATATTAATATAAATATCATCGAAAAGCCTTAAAATTTAGGCACGTTTAAACTATGTTCTCCTTTTGTGGTACTACAACGTCAAGAGGTTTTGGCCTGCCATCACTGGCTATCCTAGACTTTATTTACTCGTAGCAGGATATTCAGTCCTGCGTATTGCTTACGTTTTAACTATACAATCCTATAATATCACCACGTAATATGACGACGATACAACGATAGAAATGTCGCAAACGTTTTTATTACCGACGATATTGTTTTATATTCAATGTTGCACGGTAATGTAAACAGAGTAAAGTAATGTAATAGATTTTTTCTATAAATTTCACCAACATCAACACTATACCTTAAGAAAAGGAACAAATATTCATTAAACAAACTAACTTACGATTACAGCAGTAGTTCATCTTTACAAAACAGCTTCATCCATCAAGCTTAAAAACACACCGAAAGAACACATAATGACCACCAATGTTACTTACTTTATTATTTTCATCGTCTTGTAAACGTTAAGCGCAAACACACACTTCTACAGTGCATCCGTTGCCAGCCGAAAAGAAACTACGAGGGTAGATAGTTCCCTGTCAGGTAGATACAGAATCATATCGTGTAACGGATCGTTTTTTACTGTTCCGCTTTCTTGCATCCGCTGAATTTTTGCATCGCCTTTACACGAACCGGCAGCGTAACCAACGTTTACAGGGTTTTCGAGGGTATAACCGACATATTCACCGAGTTGTTGTTTTATTCGAACATATGTATATTTGGGCTAAAGTCTGAAACACGATTCCCCCCACTCACGGGCACTCATTTGAGTGACTTTTTTTCGTGCAGGGTGGTTCGAAATCGGTTGCGTGTTTTTTAATTATGTTTCGAGACACAGACACCTGAGGGCATGGCCGTCGAAGAAGAAAATGTAGCAATTGGTGCCATCTATCGACCACAGGTCAAAGATTGGCGATCCGTTGGAGCTTTCGCGAATAGCTCCGGCCACAGACATGGTAGCGATTAGTGGTGCATGGACGAAATGTAGCCACAAGTGCCATCTAGCAATGGCCAGAAGAAAGTTTGGCGATATCTTGGATACCGGCGGAGCTATGGGGCAAAATTGGGCCAAAAATGAGGAAAATTTTACGGTTTCACAAACAGCGTATGGAACTTGGTTCCTCGATGAATAAATCACTTTTCACTATGCGAAAACCTCCTTACAATTTAATAGTAATTGTAAAAAAAATCTAATTCAGGCCACATTGCATAGTCTCCGAACCACCCTGTACGAAAAATTGACACGCAGATGAGTGACCGTGAGTGGGGGGGGTCGTGTTTCAGACTTTAGCCTATATTTGACCCTTCCAGCGAGTTATTGAACTTTACAGAAGATAGAGTTGATTTTTTCAACAAAACAGTATAGCAGTTATTACCTCGAAACCCTGTATCTCACATGAAAAAAGGATGACTAAGATGATCAACGACCCGCCCCGCACTACTGCACATCGACATCGACGTTGGGGTGTGAAAATCCCGAGAGGAGGGGGGTTTTAAAAGGAACGAAGACAACAAGGACGATGAAAGTATACACGTAATTCTCGTTAACTGCTCGGAATTGAACCTGTTCTGCAGGCCTGTCACGCTGACTGAAAGAAAAACTGCATAAAATTGTCTTCACACTAAAGTGAGAGTTGAACGATAAAAACATTCACTTCGCATTTTGGTTTTATTTTCTTTCCAACAGCACCGATCCTAGCGGAGTATTAGGCCAAGTTTTGTTAATGATCCACAAGGACGGTGATGTAAAAATCTTCCGACTAGGTAGACTTTATGGTTTTCTTGTCGTACCGATACACACGAAAAAACAATACAACATAGATTTTGTTATAAATTTTGATTGCATAACATAATTATAAAAACCAAAGAAAGTTAAGGAACAAGTATTTTGACTATTTTTGTATCATTGAATTGACTATTGAATAGTATCACGTCGAAAACTATAACAAAATAAAAAAAATATGGCATTACTAAAAAAATTAACGCGTTGTGATTTATTGGAAGATTCGGGAAGCATCGTGCAAAACGTTTAAATTATCTCGTTACAAGAAAGATTTCATTCGCCTGTTACATTAAGAGAAGCAACAGTGGTCTAATATGACGAGTGGCAAATTAGCGTCGCACGAAGGAGCACTGACAGCAGAGTTGTTGGTGCAAATTTCAGTTCATTCATAATCGTTCCGGCGGCAGTCGTGAGTCACTTGAGTCGCTTTTGGGAGATGCGTTTCATACCATCGTGTTTGTGCGCGATGGTTCATTCACACTAGACACCTCGTCTAGTCTCAATAGTCAATCAGCAACGCACTACCCTGTGGAAACACCCTATAATAGGTAGGAATGTACCCGGACGACGTGTGTGTTCGCCGGGCCGTGTTGCAACCATTCATAGCATAGGAATTTCATTCACGGAAACGGCAGACACTCACAACACATCCCCCGCACGTACACAACTACTCGAAAGGTTGTATATAATAAGATGATTGACGACGTTGATGACTGCGACGAAGGAATTGCGGACTGCAATAAGAAACCATTAAAACAGGTCGTTCTCACACTAAGCCTTAAGATGGAATGGGTGCAGTTGGAGCGACGTATTGTATTAGAAGTAGAAATAATAATGGCAGTGCCTAAAATTAAACCAAAGAAAGATGAAAAATAATATCCTTATTTTCGTGACACTGAACACTCATGGTTAGTTGCCTTCAAAAAACGCAGCAAAACAATACGAAATTAGTGCATCATTGATGACATCAATAAACGTTGCAACCGAACATTGGTTTGTGGTAAGATTCAATCATCATAAAAGTGCAACAAGATAAAGAAAACCGCTAACGAATTTTGATTGACACTAACGACCGATTAGGGTTTTAAGCTTCGAGAGAAAAACTGTCAATAAAACGATCGTCTCTAGTCTGAATACCCATCATAAATAACTAACAAATAACACAAAACAAAAAAATGTTCGTTTATCTAGCATTCCAACAAAACAAAAATTGAGTAAAACGCAGTAAAGCCATATTTCTAGTATGGGACAAAAATGCGGAAGAATAAAACACGTATATAAAACAAACATAAAAATAAAGTAGGAACAAACAACACACACACACACAGGCTTTACCATTTCGTAGCATGACGCTAAAAATAGAAAGCACGGCTCAATAAAGAAAAAAGATAAAAAAAATCCCATTTTTATTAATTAATCAATGTAATCTATCCGATTAATTCGCGCCACAGTTTGCGAATTTCGCGGTTGCTACACGTTGCCGAATTCAAGATCGGAACAAGCCAAAAACTAAATGAAATAAAAAAAACAATAAAACTCAACCATGCACGCCGGTAGCAGAACGAAAAGAAGAAAATTCATAGGTCAATGTATCATCCGTAATCTTTAACGTGGATCACTTTTGCAACAGATTTTGTTTATTCGAGTATATGGTTAGTTTTTTTCGCTCTTGCATGCACCTAGTTTGAGCAGTGTGGCAAAAATCGCATTTATTTCCTTTTTATCAGTTTTTTTTTGCCACCCATATCAACTTCAAAATCACATCCACGGTGTGTTGTTTGAGCAGAAAATCATGGAAATGGAACATCTTTAACCGCCGGGAAAGTTAACATCATCCAACTATCGTATTCTTTTCAACTTAGTGATTTTACGTAAAGGTTTTGTTATCGACCCATTTTCTTTTAATTGATTTTGCGGTCTCAATTTACGATTCTCGATCTCGTTTTACAAATCTATGTTCTCTTTTGGCCACCATCTAATATTCCATTTGGGAAAACACACCAACTCTTCAAATAAATATCAAAAAGTGATCAGTAGCGCTTGGGTGAAGATAAACCACGAAACTTGTCGAAAAACGTTTGTACGGATATTCTACTACAAGACACCGAAAGGGATGGGTCATGTGTGAACACAAAAACCTTCTGAGGTAAGCGCGATTACATATTGGGAGCTGGATGTTGCTAAAAATATTCAGAACACTCATCAGTTGTCTGCGGCGTGGAGTTATAAATCTAAATCTTCTAAAAATAATCCAGCTAACTAACGGCAAAGCGTGCACTCGGACGCCCCAACGGTTGATCACTGCCGTGAGTATTATTGATGGCTTGTGAGCAATTTTCTCAATCTTGTTTTGTTGTACTTTGCCTTTCCAATGCATTGTGCTCCTTGGGGTTTCTGTCTGCTCGATGATCTCAGTCGATCTTGCTGTACTTAAAGAATATCGCATTCTATCGATTATCTGGTTCGTTCATCGATCAGAGCAACTGTTGATTCGTTTAGGATGATATTTCATCGTTGTGTTTCAGTTTTTGACTTACTGTTTTATGTCTTAATGCTTTCACAGTTATTAAAGTTGTTTGTGCATCATGTTCACGTTTAGATTACATTTTCTTGAACGACAAGATTACTTCTAAAGTGTATATATTCATGTTTTAAATGCGAGGTTGTTTGCAATTTCCATAAAATTTTAAGTCCTGGCTTTTCTTTGTTTCTCTCTTATGCTTTATTACTACTCCTATTGTTTTCCTGGGATATTGTACTATTCATGCGACAAACATTTGAAACTTATAAAATTGACTTTATTTTGTAATATACAATTTACATCAATTCCCTTTCCTTGTGAGGCCATTAGTCATCCGTCTCCACAAAACAACAGAAGAGAACAGCATTTTGCCACCAGAACAAAAAAGCAACAGAAGGCGCACAAGGGCATGTCGAATAAGACCATTGCATCGTGACTCTCCGACATCTCCTCTCAACTCACTTTGGGGGACTTGTTGGGCCTATACATGTTACATATTACTACCAGGACATGAAGCACGGCTTGTAAGAGTCGGACGAGGAACTGATGCAGCAGCTATCTCAGTCGCGGGAAATTCGTAAGTTCTATAGAATCAAACAGCTGAAATGCAACAAGTCAGCTGGCAGCGGTAATTTGGTGTCCGAGCTAATCAAGATGGGTCCGGACTCCGGAGAGGCTTGCCGCCATTATTCATCGGTTGATCGTAAGGTTTTGGGGCCATAAAGAGCTACTGGACGAGTGAAAACTGGGTGTTTTGTAGGCCCAGTGTACAAAAAGAGCGACAGGCTAGACTGTGCTAACTCCTGAGCTATCACAATCTTGAATGTTGCCTATAAGATCCTGTCCCGAATGCTCTTCTACAGAATTGCGCCCCTTGCCACAGATTTCGTCGGAAGCTACCAAGCTGGATTTGTTGACAGCAAAACGACAACTGACCTAAATCTTTACTCTACGCCACATCTTCCGGAAGTGCAGAGAGCACCAGATCACTATGCACCAGCTCTTCATTGACCTCAAAGCGGCCTACGACACCATAAATCTGACTTTGATTTGCACTAACTAACGTGCAGAATGTTGTGTTTTTGAATTTCATCTCGACAAATGCACAATGTGCAGTAAATTTGTTAGTAAATTGCGGCCGTGATATTACTTGCATGGTGTACGACGGTTTTGCCTTTCTTTATCGTGCCCAGAATGTTAGAAGATTCTTAATGTTCGGCTGACCCTGGTATGGTACGTTGCAAGCTTCTTTTTTCTCATTTTATCGTAAGAGATTCTTTTTCCGCATACAAACATATGCAGCTGTTGCTTAATGTGCGATATTGATTATAAAAATGCAAATACTTTCGAAACAATAGAGATATTGTTATGCATTGATCTTCTTCAGTTTGTATCTTTTTCAAAAATTATGGCTATAACATCTAAGACGCGTTGAAGCGTACTGCAGTGATCGTTTGGAATATCCTTGTTGATATTGTAGTTAGTTGTTGTTTCTCCACGGCTTTAATGTTAGATTTCACAAACATCGAAGAGACAAAGGGAAGTATGTAAACTAAATATCAGCAATGGTACTTAATCGAATACGCTACCCGCTTGGCCATAAAAAGACGATTCAAAATTCGGGCTATAAAATATTGAACAGAATCGTTTGCATCTAACCAACAATTAAAGATCAGAAGCATATACAACGCAAGAAATTATGCTAATATGTAATGCGATTTGTGCCTCTCTTTTCCACAACGAATATATGCTGAATATGCAGAAATGTACAAAAATCAGCTTGTACCTGAAAACAAGTCATTACTGTTTTTATTTATCTGCTGCGCTTGGAATATATAGAACACTAATTTACGACTTACTTGTGCTTATCGTTCGAAAATTACAACAAAGGGATACTAATGTCTTTGTCAATAAACTTTGTTATGATATAAAATACGTTTACCACATAATATTTGTTTTGTTGGTATAATTAGCTACGTTAGGGATTCAAAGAGGCTGTGCATGTGATAAACGGTGCCGGTTCCACACGACAGGACCGAGTATCCAATCCCATCCAGACAGGACAGGACTAGGTATGAAATTCCATCCAGACCGTACCCCTGTAGCAAGGACTGACTATTCGGCTACGTGGTAAAAACAAACCTTTTAAGCCAAAAATGGCCAGCATGTTCTGTTGCGTCGTTAAGCCAAGAAAAAAGAAAGATAGAGAGGTTTTTTTTATTCATAAAGAACGGCCTGGCCGTATTGCTAAAGATAGAGAGGTTGATTAATATAAAAAAGAATATGTGTACTAATCATTGCGGCCTATGGTACTGTAATGTGCTCGCGCGTACAATTGCTTACTTCGCGTTTCCGTTCGTACCCGTTACTTAAATTAAAAATCTAAAATTTGTAGAAAGCGGGAAATTGCCATTAGGTATGTTACCGTGTAACCGTGCCGACGAAACGCGTGGTGGACGTAACAATTATGACAGGATAAGCTGTTGGTAAATAAACAAGCCATGATATTGTAGAACTTTTTTTGGCAACGGGTGCATAAAGTACCAGGTGTCCCATAAGCCATTGATTTTCATTCAGTGGTTTGATCAGAAAATATTTATTTTTTTACTTTTGCTTCACCTTTCTTGTTTTAATGTAATATTCTTGTTATTTTCTAAAACTGTATTCATACGTGTCATCTGGTGTGCTTATCTCTGCTTTTTGTAGTCGGATGACAGTCGACATGTGCACAAAATTACTTGCTTTCAAGATCCATTCTTACGGGTAACACGTAAGGTTAGATGGCACGGCCGCAATAGGAATATAAAAAAACGTTTGAAATAGTTCTATATCAGATGTCGATTATAATACCTCCCTCTAAGGACCAGGCACCTCCACTACCTCAGACAGTGGGCGATCACTTTCTTTCAAAGGTACCTGTGATCCTAGGCCACACTCTTCAAAGGAAGAGACGGTTCGTTTTTGGATAAACGGAAGAGGGAACTTCGACTCGCACGGAACTGTCCGCATGACTACGATTAATTGATAAATAGTAGATTGTTCGAGAACACCGTGTTGCAGAACGTTGGGTGATGATATATAGAAAGATAACAGATTGGCGAAGAAAATATTTTGTCAAAAATTGAACCAGAATATGGCCCAGAATATTACAATGCAGTATTTTTTATATTATTGTTTGGCAAAATATTTTTTTTTGTAAGTTTCTTAGCGTAAACATTACCTCATTCACTCTTATGAATATGTATACTTATTCTTCTAGACTTAACGACCTCTAAGGTCACGCCAACCATTTCTGGCTTACTAGACTTGTTTTACCACATAGCCGGATAGTCAGTCCTTGCTACGGGGGAACGGTCCGGATGGGATGGGAACTTCGTTCTATTTTGTTTGAATCATATAAAGCGTTGTTTTAGTCATTCGGCCCGGCCGTTCTAATTGAAATAAAAAAAAATAAAATAAAGCGTTGTTTTCAAAGAATATTTAATTTAATTTAATTTAATCTATATCTGTAAAATTCTCGTGTCGCCAATATTATGCGTTCTTTTCTGTGTTTCCTACGGGAGTTATCAAGTAGGCATAGCCATTTTTGAAACACGAATAATGTTGAACACTACTGAAACAAAAAAGTTCTAACGAATACATCAATGAAAGTAGGTACATATGACGATATATTTGTGCAACTTTATTCATTCATTATTTTCGCTACGTTTCGCATCGTTTCGCTACGTAAAATGAGTGATAAATAAGTAAAAAGCAAGATAAGTGTGTGATTAATTAAAAAATGCTATTTAATGATTTGCGGCTCGGTGGTACATGTGGAATCGGCGCGTTACACGGAAGTATTTTGCATTAAATCCCAATCGTCAAGGAAAGCCAGAAATGTCTCCTGAAGTAACAGAAAAGAAGAAGTAGAGCCACAAAAAATAAGAAAAATTGCTTTGATTGGGAATATCATTTGGATTAAGAATGGCAATAATTTAAGAATTTTCAAATAATCAACGGTATTCTCTAATCCCCACTCGAATTATACCACACGAATCAAGATTGAACACTCAAAATCTTTGCTTTAATTACAAAAGGCATGTTTAAGGGCAAAGCTAGCTTTGCCGGGTAATCTAGTATTTTATAAAAAGTTGCTGGTCGAGCTAGCAAATCCACGAATATAGTTAAACCATGTTACAATGCCGTGTGCCACCGGCATTCACTTGACAAAATTCGATCACGTCTTCTAATATGAAAAATAAAATTTCAACTAAAACAACTTCCGTGAACGCTTCCGTTCGCGACCTCAGCAATATCCAGGCGCCAGAAACCCCTTTACTACCGGGTGATTCCTACCGTTTTGACAAAAAGCTTTAGCTATATCTAGACGACATTGTGGTCGGTTTAAATCCGAACTCATCAGCAAATCCGGTTACGCTGTCATAAGGCGACATGAGATCTTCATTCGCAGCTGCCGGAAGTACGAAAACGGCAGTCTGGAGTGAAACAAAAGGCGCCAGAGGTATCGTAATATGCCGTCTATCGACGATATATTATGCATACTTGATTCGCGCCTCCATCGCTCTGCGCAGCATAGAATGAAGAAAGGCTATACTTGTTTAGCTTACTGATTTTATTGCCAGCCTTCCTGTTTATTCCTTTGCTGTTTTGGTACGTAGATTTTGTTTTGGTCGATTACTTCCAATAATAAGGAAAGTACGTCCGCAGATGACGACGTGCTTGCGTGGCAGTATCGGGCGTTCCCGGAATCGGTTGTCTTCGGTCTTAAACCACCAGCTAGCTACGCCCTGGCTAGACGATACCGAAGGTTAGGCAAGTGGCAATACAAGCAGACTTTTGGTTGTTTCACCGATCACACCAAAGAGAAGGCGCACATATCCCAATTAATATGCACCAGCCAATTTTTATGCAAATCTTGGGGCTTTTGGCGTGCTCCGAGCTTATACTTCTGCCGGCGGTCAAACAGCATTTAGGACGAAGAAGTATTCCTCCAGTTCGAAAAGAAAACAAAATACACATACACACACATCTGGAATAAAACAAAAAGAGCACCAACAAAAAAGACGTTCAAAGAGAATGAATGTTTCCTGCGGTCGCTTCAGCTCTTGTGAAGTTTGAGACACTTTTGTGTACTTGCTTAATTTGCCTTTTTCACCAACCCCGCTCATACTATACACAGAGGCACACCAAAATAACCCTGCGCGCTTCTAATGCTATTCTGCTTCTAATGCTATTTCAAATTTAGTACGTACTTGCTTATTATGTAATTTGCTGCAATATTCTACTAAAGCAAAACATGGGTCATCCTTTTCTAAAACACACGCACGCACACTCGAACATTAAACACTAAAGCAAGTTTCAAACTTTTCTAAAAAATACACATACACACAAAGCCATCGTATTGTGGCAGGCGAAGAAAAATGAGTTCACTACGATAATCCGAAACGTCGTGCAACATATGGCCGAATATTCATGATAGCTATGCAATAAACCGTATATGTTCTCCTTGTCAACTCACCAAGCCATTAGAAAAAAAGTTAATGACATTACAAAATCATCTGAGAAGCGTTGTAATCCGCTAAAAAATCCGCACAAACTTATTTATCCTGATTAAAAACACACACACACTACATGACAGAAGGTAGGGTAGGTTGCTATCATATCGGAGCCATACCGAGCAGCAATTGGATCTCGGACAAAACAGCAACGGCAGCAACTGGAGCGGTGGGAAAATTTCCAATCCAGAAAATTGAATACTTGCACCCGCAGGCCGTTACAGTAGTTCGTTGTCTGTATCCCTACTGACAACTCGAGGCAACACATGGTTCATCGATGTTCCCAATTTGACTGGAAGTGATCTTGCAGTGAATCATAATTTTTCATCCCTTTCAACATCCACCCCACTACCATCTTGACGGTAGCATGCAAAATCAAGTGCATCAGCTACTGATTATCGTTGCATGGTGTACGGAAGAGGACACACCTTGACCAGCGTAACAATCGGCGTAGTAGTTTGGATTTCGCTAATGAAATTGAACACTTTATATTCGTTACAAACAACGATGAAACGTTGATCGTTTCGACGGTTTAGTTTTAGAACAGCGAGGGATAGTCTCGATTGCGTGTGCAAAACTTAACACACATACACAATCGCACATCGCAGAGGGGAAGATTTAATGTGGCATAAAGTTCAGGATATTTCACAGTATAATGACTGCTGACAAATGACACATCAGTTTTAGGTTTACTTTTTGGCTCCATGACATTTAACCACCAGAATATTATTTGTAAGCATTTGCAGGAATATTTGATATTTTAAAATGAGCGGGAATTGTTGAATGATAGTAGCGCCTATATCTACACCACAGGACCGTGTATCAAATCCCTTCCAGGCCAAACCACCGTACGCACGACTGAATGTCTCGCTACGCATAAATAAAATCAAGGAAAACCATTACTGGCTGGCCAAGACCTCTTGAAATTGTAGTGCCACAAAAAAGGACAGTGCAATCAATTAAAGATGATGCCCGCCCAGTAGCAAAGCACAAACTGGTGTAGGTGGAAATATTATTACCACGATCGACCATTAAATAGGGCCAATTTTGTAAAACAATGAAAACAACCATTAATGTACTCCGTTAAACTGATCACATTCGTTGTTGATAAAGGATAAGGAGTTTTGGAATTTGCCTAGACATTTTATTCAACAAGTTACTATTTTTTATTTGTTGTAGAAAACTGAATACATGTCATGCACTCCGAAAATATTATTTTTCTGTGATCGATCCTACAATAATGGAACCCGGATTGAGGAGACGCCCAGTGCGCCTCAAACGGAATTTTCTAATTGTTGCGGTCGCAACGTTAGATTTGAATATTTGTTTAAAAATTGTAACTTATCGCATGGGATCGTTGAGCTAGACCGAAATAAACAGAGAATTTTGGAAAGGTCGGTTTCACGATACCATCGATAAGAATTGGTAAATAAATCATGCATCGCGTAGGTCATGCGAACAAGGTCTAAGGGAAACTAAAACAACCGACTCAAGTGCGATAAACAGCTTGGGAAAGGAGTGCATGTGCAGCACAATGAGCTGCTTTCAATGATGTCAACATTCAATTAGTTGAGTGCAATAAAACTAAAATATTTAGGACAAAGCAACAAAACAGATCCCTAGTCATGTGTTTATTTAGGATGAACATCGAAGAAAATAGGAAAAGACCTACGCGATCTAACTTACTAACACCAACACAATGCGTAGGCGTATACGCATAAATAATACACAAACACTTTCAAACATTGTTAGTCCAATAAGCTCAAGAAATTTGTTAATAAAATTAGATTTAATTCAGAACTTGAATGGAGAACGTCTCGGCTTTCAGTTGAATTTCTTTGATCTCTCCTTAGGCTTAGGATCTCTTCTGAATCTCATCCGAGTCTTCTGACCCATCCGAAAAGTTGCTGTTACCGGATTGTTCCACTTTCGCAGCAAAGGTTCCCACGTACCGAGAACACTGGCGGGAAGTTGAATGAACAATTGGCCACAGTAACCCATTTTTTGTCAGAACCTCAACTATCCTGTTTTACGGTTAAACTAGGGATTCGGAAGGCCTCTCCTTCGCGTGACCTGGCCTGGGTTTGGCCGTTAACACTAATCTTTCATCAAACTCTTCCAATTTTAAATTTTCCTAATTTTGGCGACTGTAGAGAAATCATTCTCATCATCATGAGCAATTCTGACAGAGCCTAGACCTTTGCGCAAAAGGGTAGTAAAATAAAATTTAGATGGTCGAAGAGAAGCAATTTCAAACCACGATGGCACGATGGCAAAAAGAACGAATCATTCTCAAATCGGATCTCAGTACCTCTCGGTAAAGGGCAAGGAACCTGTCGATTTTGGTAAAAAATGTTAAAAGGTTATTTTTTGGTTTATCTTTGGTTCTCTCTCTCTTCTTGGCTTACAACGACCTTACAGATTACGCCGGCTATTTCTGGCTTACTAGACTTGTCTTACCACATAGCCGGATAGTCAGTCTTTGCTACGGGGGAACGGTCCGTATGGGATTTGAATCCGGTCCTGCCGTTCGGACCGTCGCCGTTTATCACATGCACCTCCGGGCCGCCCCAAACATCACTGGGCCGTCTTTGGTTATAACAGATAAAATACATCAATACGGCCAGGTCGTTCTATACGAATAAAAAAAACAGATGAAATACACCCGATGTTATGCCCGGGATATGGCAAAGGACAAGGATGTCTTGTGAAACTTGTAATCACTTCAGCCCTCTGTGATTGTCAATACGGCTAAAGCCGTCATCATGTAACATAAATAAATGCACCGGATGTTCGAAGCAATTTGCCATGTTCTGTAATTCATATAAGAATGCATGCCACATTATGTAGCCCGTGTCTGTAAGACTCTGTACACTGTTAGTAGCTCTGTAACCGGGCTGATTAACTTGTTGAATCAAATCTCAACTGGACTGCTCCTACCTAGTAAAGAATTCACTATTCGAACTTCGTGGTAAAAATAACATGTAGTAAGCCTTTACTTTAGCGTCCTCTTGCTGAAATTTTTCCAGACAGAAAACAGCTATCGTGAAAAATCCTGTTTTTATCAGACCAATATTACTTTATTGGTTTTCATCAGACCAATATTACTTCATAATTCAGTACACTTTTACAGCTCTTTATGACGTTTTGACAGGTTAGGGGTATACCTTTCTTTAAATACCCTACACTCTTTTTATGTAGTTGTTTTTACATGTCGGCAATAATAGTGCTTCAACTGGGCGAGGTCAGTTAGGGAAACAAATGAGGTCTATCTAACTTTGTTCGCTCACAAGCTTCTTCTCTTTGCTGCGAATTGCTTGATTTTTTTTGAATCGCACAGCTGAACGAACGTTGGCCCATGCTTTCCCATGCATACCAAGGTCTCGCGATTGGCTCGGAAACGGTTCGCTAATTTCCGCCTTCTGAATGTGAAGAATCGCCCAGCACGCGTGGAGTTGGAGAACCGCAAAAATCTTAACAAACACACATAACATGGACGTTGCACAGGCTTCAGTGTGTGTGTTTTTAGTTCGATCACTATTGCTACTCTATGAATCTCGGTAGCGGTGCGTGTATGAACTTATAACATAAAGAATAGAAAAAACGAGAGCAACGGCATTATTTTCTTAATGTTTTGGGGTACGGTCCATTTATTTTGATTTTTTTTTTCATTTGGACTGGTAATTTGCGATCTTTGCAAAATCTACCTCGAATGCAAAAACCACAAATCTTGTTTTTGTTTTTGCTTGATTTTGTTTGTTCACTGGGTGTCAATGTTCGAATAAGTGTGCGAAGCGTAACAAATATGAACTGTTGGCGTAGTACCGCGCCATCACGGGTCGATTGTGAGCATTTCAGTGTGTCTATTTTTCCTTCCTACTCATTAGTAGTTAGCTATTAGAAATTTTCCACGTCAGATTTATGGTTTAGATACCGAAAAGAAGCATAATTCGTACCAAACTGATGTATAATTAACATACTGCATATAGGTAGTCAGATGTTAGTGGACCGGTTTGAATATTAGAATTGACAAGTCTTATGCATTTTTGCATATTTATGCGATGTAACTAAAATTCAGCAATCGATGTGGTCTTTATGTCAAACAATTGATTTTATTTTAAACTAGCTTACCCGGCAAACCTTGCTTTACCCTTAAACATGCCTTTTGTATTTAATGCAAACATTTTGAGTGTTCAATCGTGATTCGTGTGGTATTACTAGAGCGGCGATTAGAGAATATCGTTGATTAACTGAAAGTTCTTAAATTATTGCCATTTTTAATCCAAATGATATTCTCAATCAAAGCATTTTTTCTTATTTTTTTGGCTCTTCTTCTTCTTTTCAGCTACTTCAGGAGGGAATTTTTTGCTTTCCTTGACGATTGGAATTTAATATCAGGTCCTTCGGTGTAAGCCGCCGATTGCACATGTACCACCGACCCGCAAATTACTAAATAGCATTTTTTAATTATTAACACACTTGCTTTTTACTTATTTATCACTCACTTTACGGTTTAATGAAAAAGTTGCACAAATAAATAGTCGTACACACGACACTACTACTTTGATTGATTTATTCGTTAGACCTTTTTTGTTTCAGTAGTGTTCAACATTATTCGTGTTGGAAAAATGGCTATGCCTACTTGATAACTCCCGTAGGAAAAACAGAAAAGAACTAATAATATTGGCCAGAGGCCACCTAGCGAAACGAAAAATAGCGGTAAACCTATTCTCATACCTAACGAACGTTTAGCGAAAATTTCAAACAAATCGGTTCAGCCGTTTAAGAGGAGTTTGCACACTAACACCGCGACACGAGAATTTTATATAGATAGATAGATTAAAATACTAGCGTTCTTTTAGATATAAAAAAACAAATGAAAAAAACAAAAAGAAATGAAAAAATCAACAATTGCAAAAATCTGAACGAGACATCGACGAGTATCTTCTTCATTAATACAACAAACATGCAATACAAATATTTCTGATTGAGTCAGACACTCGATTTTAGAGCAACAATTTTTGATCATTTCGTAAAGTTTTTTTGTTTCTAATCAATCTCTCGTATACTGACGCTACTAGTGCCGTCACGAAATTTCGAGATGCCTAGAAAGACCTGTTTTGTATTAAATTAAATTGTATTAAAGTGCTTAAAATGTTTAAATGAATATATGTGAAGTATTTTACCTAGAACGTCAAAAATACGTGGTTTTAAAATGATTTCACTGCTCTAGAACTGTATACCAGATTTATATAAACGAATCAACAAAAACACGATCGTTTTCTTGTTGATATTACATTAAAGTTGGATCTTTTAATCCCGTTCTGCATCGGCACAGCAAACAGATGCGGTGAATCAGTACTCTAGTTTGTAAATATAAAAACAGCATCGCTACATCACGCCTCCAACCATTCGCAAAAATCCAGACCATATCTGTGGGTAGATTTGTGGTGCATGATTATTTTGCTGAGAATGTTTTGGTTGCTGTTCCCTTTCGAATCGCTCTGCTGTACCCGTGTGCAAGGAATATAGTAAAAGCGAGAAAATTAAAATGAAAGAGAAAAAGTAGAAAAGAACATCATCCGCCAGCAGTGACCTCAACCCAGATGACCTCAACCCAGATGACCTCTCACATCGGGGTTTTATTTGCGGATTTTGCAATCGCGTTTGTGATCCCCTTTTGGTCAGTTTGCTTTGAGCGGCTACCGTACTACAAACTACTACGATGGGGAGACCGTGTATATTTGCTGAAATTATGCTCATCCAATTCGATGATCGTGCGCCAGTAAATGTAGAACCCCGGTTTGTAGAGAGCCGGTGTTTCCCCAATCTATTGTGGATCTATATCTTAACGAACGAACAATAAGGGGCACGCCAGGGTATAGGGATACGAATGTGTGGAACAAACAGAAACACGATGCTTACATTCTTCTTTAGGGTGGGCTCGCTATCTGTCTGAAAGACGATGAAGATGATAACACCCTTGCGATCTAGAAGAAACTACATTGGCACATGTTTCATTGGCATAATTCGTGACGTTGTTTGTTTGTACACTGTCTCGATGAGCCTACTGTTGGTACTCTTGTGGTAGTTGTGTGTTGTGCTGGTTTATCAGACGGGTGGATGAGATCTCAGACACGTGAATTTTCCGTATGAGCCGATTGCATTGTAAAAAAATTCCTCGGATGCAAACCAATCAAATTTTTGCAATTGAAAATGTATTTTATCTGTTCAAAAAAAGTATTAGGTACAAGTCATATGTCATATGTATATACAAAATAGTTGAATTGCAATGTAAATTTATTTATTTTAGGTAAACGTAGAAAACGCTTTTCTATGATTAAATAATTAAACTTAATAAAATTTGCGTATGGCAGATATTAATGCTCTTAAGGGATAGAAAATGGATAGAAAGGTAAAGTAAATTATTATGTGCTGTACACAAAATTAAAAAGAATTTAAGAAAACTGTTTGTAGAACCAAATACAACCATGCAAAAATAAGAATTCTGATTGTCGCAATGGTGGTTTGTTGCATTTTACCCGCATCTTAAATTCGCAGTATAAAATGGGTTTATGTAGCTTTTTTAACACCTTTAAATTTTGCTTGCCGTCCGTTTCCAGCATTATTTACCGCGCCAAAATAGCAATCAAGTGTTCACAGAAAGAAAACTGCCGTCCAACACCGATAAAGTTAGCGATATGATGACGTTCATGATGATGATGGCGATGATGCGGCTAAAGTGAAAATTGGTTAAGTTTTGCCAATCTGTTTTCCTTCGTATCGGTTGTTTTTGGCCACCTCCGTCAATGGCAATGGAACGGCAGTGCGTGTAGGACATGGGAAAATGATACTGTGTAGTTGTGTGTATGCTTGCTTATTTTATACTTCCTTCGTCAACTCCTAAATGTGGATAACATTTTTTGGGTTTATTGGACTTAAAACATTAAAAGATGGTAGCACTACACAGATGGCACATAGAATTTTCTATAGACCGGGTGATTTTATCAATCTTGACCAATGCTTGTTTTTTTAATGTTATTTTACTCTGCGCGATTTTGCCTCAAATCAAAACACACGGCGCTTGGTATTAGGGCTCGCGGTGTTTAGTTTCATCAAAGATTTTAACGTAGACTACCATAATGCGTATACCAGCCTTTCGCGTGTGTATGTGTTTGTTTTTCTTCTAGTGTAGAAGAAACGATTGGCACAGATAGAAAGAAAAACAAGACACATAGAGACGATATCAACAAAAACAAAAAACATTTGGGTGAACATTGATAGCATGTAGCTGATATCAATGGGAGCCCGAAGTAGAACTAGCTGCGTGAAATGTTACAGATTTAAATGCCTTTTCGTGTGTAAACTGTGTGTCTTTAGCTCGCGTATTTTTTTTTTTGTTTTGCAATGAAAGAAAGCAGTAATGATTTTCACTTGTTCTATTTCTTTTTTGCATCGCTTGTTTATTCGGGGATAATTTTTATGTTTTTTTTTATTTTTATGATTAATTATAAAAGTAAAATTAATATACAACATTGTGGCATACATTTTTACAAACCGGAATACATTTTTACAAAACTTCCACCGGCCTTTACAATATTTAAAAAAAATTATCTGTTTTTTATCATGTACTTTTTTCATCATGTACATTATGCAACAAAAACTATTCTAACCATTAAACGTACATCACCGCTGCGACAGAACAATATCCGGAGGCGATTCATCCTCCCAAACCCAAAACATGCGACAAAGGGAATCCGTCGACTCGGATTATGTTTGACAAGGTGTGTGACATCGGTTGTCAGTTAGTGTTTCGCTAGACGTTTCTCTCCATTGTCGTAACACGTAACGTAATTGAGAAAGAGCAACTATAAAAAAGAAATATACAAAATGCTTTCCGGGAGTTGTGGTTACCTTGGATTTTCTATTTTTTTTGTTTGTTTTATTTTTTACTACTACTGCTTTGTTGGGTGGTTTTTATGGTTGAACCCAATATGTCGAATGAATTGAAAATGATGTGCACGTCTTTAGTTGTTTGTATTTGTTTTGTATCCTGATGATGATACTTAAGAGTATTCTTATTAGAAAGCTTCGATGGAAAACGATAGATTTTTCTTTGCCATTTATTTTTCATTGTAATGTTTTAATACTAGTTAATCGAGCCGATTACAGGGCTACGTAACAGGTCTACGTCATGCTCAAATTCCATGATGTACCCTATGAAGTTTCCTTCATATGGAGTAAAAGACATTTTTTCAATCATGTCGAAAAGAACGCTTCCTCTAAATTCTAAACATCTTAGTGACAATTACATATGCTATTCTTTTTTATAAGTGGTGTTATTTTCGCCTTCAGATTCATTTGCTGATAACAGGGTCTCTGATACCTTCCACTAGTTCAAAGTAGTGTTCCCCAATAGCATCTGAAAGCATCCGATATCAAGCAAATACATTCGTAACGAAATAAAAAATATTATGTCTATGACATAAAACAGTATTAAATGATAATGACAAATATTTCGAACAAAAAAGAAAAATATTACGACATAAAACAGTGTTACAGACTAATCAGAGTGCATGATACTGCTGCCAAAAGCTTCGTATTATCGCTTCTCTGAGCGCCCCGTTATGATCTCCATTGTTAATCAATAGTAATGCCATCACTCCATAATTGCTAACCCCACACGATTTCAGGATTTACGAATGCTCTTAAGCTAGCGTCTTAATTTTAATCATTCGTTCCATATAGTTAAATCCGATTATACACTATACAAATACAAATACAAATCTTTCGTAGAATACACACGCCAAAAATCCTCCATCTTCGGCTCTTCCAGGTAACACCTAATTACTGTCAACTTGTGGCCGCACAGAACCGTAGCTTTCGTCCACAGTTTTTTGTACAGCGAATAACTAATATGTCGTCCCGCCCAAGTAATAAATATAAAATTTCGTATGTCAATCGCTGAATCGCCCTGGCCAAGGGACCTTCTCTCATTTAGCCGAAGAATAGTTAACGCATTTTCCCGATCGTAATTCCGCTAACAGTGCAATGGCTTCGCTGCATGGCTATAAGCGATCCGATTTAACACCTAATTAAAATCGACCCTATAATATCGCTAACATCTATCCTATAATATCGCTAACATCTATAATATCTATCCAGATGTGCTTGATTTTCGTGTATTCGCGCGTTCAGCTCTTTCGCTATAGTAGCGAGCGATTGAACACTGGAAAAAGCGACTGAACCTGCGAGAATTCTGAAAAGCTGTTGCAAGCCGCGCAAATGTAATAGGATATTGTTTTCGGCACTTGCTGGCTAACCGATTCGGCTGAATAAAGCCTACCGGGCCACCTATTAACCGCAAACTATAACCCGGAGGAAGCCATAGCCTTCTGCATTCAAACCGGGTCGTTCAAACTTTCAGGTCGTTGAAAATGAAACACAGCACGAGATATAGCGATCGATGTTTGCTGAGGTGCAAAATTAGTTTCATCAATCGTGCACCCTATTAGATTGGACAAATTTGATCGACACTAGTTTTTAACCGATATGACTTTTGGCGACTTTTGGATTGGAACGCTATCGCGTTGTAAAACGTTTAAAATATTAAGGACACATTTGCATAATTTTAATGCCGATTGAAATTGAACATTATTAAATACTAGGTATTTCAACATTCTCGAGACGATACCACTGACAGCCATTTCCTCTGTTAGCAAGAGATTACGCCCTGGTAAAGTCACAATAAGCTTGCAGTACAACTGGGGTCAAGAATGTTATCCTTATGAGACCCCATAAACGGCACGCGCAATACGGACATTTCGATGGCATTTTAACGATGAATCGAAACATATACTAACACCCTCCGTCAAGGGTCGCATTTCAAAACACCACAGCTTATACGCATCCCATGCTCACAACTCTCATCCAGAAAAAATAAGAAAGTTACAGGGTATCCCGCAATTTTTTTACACTTTCCCAGATATTTTTGATTTCGTCCCATAATCTTTTGAACGCTTCCCACAAATTGATGTAAAAAAGGTACATAAAAACCTAGCTTAAACAAATATAACCACATCATTTTCTTATAAAATGTTATGCACAAGCAATAGATCGAATAAGCAACCTGTTAAAAAATTATGGGACGAATTCAAAAATGATTGGGAAGCTGTTAAAAAACCATGGGACGAATTCAAAAATTTCTGGGAAGCGTTCAAAAGATTATGGGAAGAATTCAAAAAATTCTGGGAAGCGTTCAAAAGATTATGGGACGGATTCAAAAAATTCTGCGAAGCGTTCAAAAGATTTTGGGACGAATTCAAAAATTGGTGGGAAACGTTCAAAAGATTATTGGACGAAATCAAAAATTTATGGGAAGCGTTCAAAAAACCTTAGGAAAGTGTCAAAAAATTGCTGGATACCCTGTAAGGCTACGCGGTGTCTAATTGTAAAACAACGGTGCTGTTTAATCTTAAGATCGATATGACCGACCAAAAAACCCATCAACACCTCAATCTGTTCTCAAGCGAGGGAAGAGAACAAAAACATAAAAGGCATTAAATAACGTAAAAGCTTCCACCCACTTGGTTTTACTTCCACTGACAGTAAATCTTTTTTTTCATCTTGCCGTCAGTCGTTATCAATGCGCGAGGTACCCTGATGACACGGTCGATCACTGGAAAATGACAACACCGTGAACGGGCAGCACAGGCTGTTTTTCAGGCTCAATTATATATAGAGAGAGATATAGAGAGAGAAATAGAGAGAGAGACAAAGAGAGAGACAAAGAGAGAGAGAGAGAGAGAGAGAGAAAGAGAGAGAGAGAGAGAGAGAGAGAGAGAGAGAGAGAGAGAGAGAGAGAGAGAGAGAGAGAGGGAGAGAGAGAGAGACAGAGAGACCATGAGACGAATAATTGATTAACAGGGAACGAGAAAAAAGATGGCCTTCCCCAGACTATCTTTCTCCGCTTCCCACAATTCCGCAGTACTAGTAAAGAACGAACACCGGTCGTATGTTGAATATGCTCAACTGTTCTAGCTATTTTAGGGGGCCGGGGTGTTTCTGAAATGATTTAGCTGTTCTGTAGGGGTGCACGACAGAGTGCTAGGCGGCCCCAAGCATCTGCTTAGTTTGCATTCCGCTTAATCCGCTCCTGGTGCAAACACGTGACGGCACGTGGTCCTCCTAACATTCTATTTCTTTCCTAAGCTATGTGCTCAGAGCATTGGTTCTACCTGGGTTCAGGAAAGAACTTTGAGCCACATCGGATGGGACCGAAAAGGTAAAAAAAAAAACCAAAAACGCCGGAAGTTCCTACTAAACTTCCTGCATTACTATCACATCCCACACACAAAAACACAAACTTACACATACACGGCCTTGGATCCTAGCGCAGTTGAGCCTCAAATCCGAAATTGTCCCTCACAAATCTAATCTTTCCATTTTAAATATGTGCTCCCCTTACCGGATTCTTTACTGTTCTCTCTTGTTTGTTGTGCATGAAAGTCACGAACACGAAACGTCGCAGAATTCGCGCAATGCGTTTCACCAAAGTCTCTCAAGAACCAGTCCCGCATGCAAAGAGGCGAACTTGAACACTTCGTCGTATATTAAAAAACAATCTACCAACAAAAAAACACGCTGTACGGTAATATTCTTACCAACAACAAGGAAGCAAGGGCAAAACAGAGAACCACTAAATTTCGGGAGTACACCCTCGGAAAGCAGAGTAAGGCATTCCAATAGAATGGTCCCGAATGTAGAGAGTGTTCAATAAGTTCGAAAATTACTTCATTTCATGGTAGGTGTTTACCATGTACATTCTGTGTATTGCTATTGGTGTCAGCTTTACCCCCGAATATCCCCTAACCATTACAAATGATGATATCATTTCTGTCATTTATTGTTTGTTTACTAAGCTCGATGAAAGAGTACCGCGAGATAGTAGTAAAATTGTTTGCAAGAGGTGAGCGACTCAGTGACATATTCCAGTGGTTGAAACCCCAAGGGGTAAGGCGGCGTCGGAAGCTTCCACTGGTGTTTATCGAGAAAAACGTGAAAATCAACGCAGCGTATTATAAGACATTGGTTGCGGATAAAGTTATGGCCCCGGCACTTCGGGAACTCTACGAGAAGGATCATTACGTCTTTCAACAGGATGGTGCAACGGCCCACACGGCAAATATCGTGAAAAACTTTTGAAGTGTTTGTGGCCTCTCAGCACCCACGACCTTAACCCACTGGACTTTTATGTATGGCCATACACGCTGGTCAAGTAGAGCGAACGTCAAGTGAACATTATGGACCAATTTAGAAACTCATTTCCAAGATCTGGGACGAGATGTCAATAGACCAGGTGTGTGCCGCGTGCGACTCTTTCGAGAAAGTCTTAAGCTCGTCATAGCCTCAACACGCCCTTGTAGTTCCACAGTTCGATGAATTTACTAATCGTATACTAATGAACAACTAAACCCATTATAGCGGACAGCACATTATCACATGAATGCCCATCAAGCAGCCACATTTTATTCTTGCCATGGAAAGCACATTGTTTCATATGTCAAGCATGTATGAATTATAAATGCATCCCAATGGACCATTCGTTCCGAACTACAACACGTTTCACTGCAATGGCATTGTAAAGTTAACAAAAATTTATGACCTTATGCGAGGTAAAGTCTCCGTATCCCGCAAGGATAAAAGTTAACAATAAAGAAAACAAAAAGCCACAGCATGACTCGACGCATAACGCAATGGCTACAACTAAAAAAGCCTTTTTTTGTTATTTCTATTCTACATCGAAGGAAGAAAACATAATTCGTGAAACTCTTTTCGCTCCTGAAACATCTCCTGAGCGAAGCTTTCCTTCTGTTTTTTGCGTCAAATGGGGTAAAAAAATTAAATATCGTCGCAAACTCGTCTAAGTTTAGCGAATAAACAATAAAATTGCTCCTTTGTTCTAGTCTGTGTGTGTGGGTTTGCTGCTGATTTCCTTCGCGAAATGCAAACTCATCGAATCTCACAGTTCGCCAACAAAAAGAACCGAAACCATTTCCTTCCCATTCCCTCCAAATTCCACGTGTTAATACGCAGCAAACTATGGGAACTTGTCATTGTGTGCGAGATGGGATGCTGTACTGATCGTGAATGGATGCATTAAATCCCTACCTCCGCCATGATGATGTTTACCAACATGAGATTAATCCGTTTACGTCATTGAACGACCATCTGCGAAAGCTATAACGAGGGCAACATGCAAAGACGCAAGGAAAAACAACCAGCAGCACAGCAAAAAAGAATAAAACAGCAGGTCAGGTAAAGTCTGTTTTAACCATGATTTCGAGCCTAGGAAACATGCTAGGGTCATGATGTGCCTATGTTTGTTTTTATTGACGCAAAAAGAAAGCTGCTTCGATAACTTCATGACGACGTTCCATGCTTCACGTATAACTTGTTGACAAGGAGCACTTGTTTTTACCTGTCGCACAAATAATTTTTCCTTTTTGAAAACACCCTTTATTTCAGATAGCACGTAGTGTTTGAAATCTAAATAACACACCTGCTAGAGAAATCCACTATTTATTCGGAAATATATTTAGGATTGTCATTTTTAGAATACAGCCCTTGGAGATTTATTATTTCTTGGACATACTAATCTTCAACGAATCATTGATCGTCACAAAGATTCAGAATCAATCATTCGGTATAATGGTTCAATTCAGAATCATGCATCAGTATCAGATTCATATAGTTCTAGTCATGTTCCTGAAAAAATAACGATCATCACCAGTTAAACATCACTTACCGAAAGTGGGCTTAGGAGGATCTCCTTCCGATTCTTCGCCGCGCTGCAATCGTAAAAGCGTCCGTAGCCACCGATTTAGTTCGTCCTCACTTTCAAACACAATGCAGAAGCAATCGTCCTTGGTGTACAGTGCGATGATGTGTTTCTTAGTATCGTGACGTTTATTGATGTTGAAACAGGAACGCAGCGCGATGCTGCGCTTCGGCGTCGGTCCCTCACAGTTACCACTCTTCAGGAACGATTGCTTAAACTTTTTCTCATTGTCAAAGTACTCGAGCCGGGCAGGTAATCCCGGCCGATCACCGTACACAACAAAGTACTTCTTTTTGTTCGTCTTTAACTTGCGCTGATAACCATGCAGCACCACGTTTAGCGCCTCCGGTATGACCAGGGACGAACTGCGACCCGGTCCAGAACTGCCAATGGTGGCGGAAGTAAAAATATTTCCAGTCGCACCCTTCGACGAACCCGCCGTAGTCGTTGGACTATCCATCGGCATGGTGGATGGATCTGTCGAGGTGTTCATCGATGATGAGTGCATCATCTTCGAGCGTGAAAACGGTAGGAACAGCTTGGCGCTAAATTCCTGCACGCCAAGAATCCCACTGACGACGCCACCGCTACTACTGTTATTGATTGCCGTTGTCGTTGCCGTCGGTTGGCTTTGGCTGATGGCGCTGTTGAGGTTGTTGTTGATAATGTGGATACAATCGGATGCGTGGAAGTTGTTGTTGAAGCTGTTGCTCGTTGCCGTAGTTGACGTACCAACGATACTGCTAGAAGTCGTCGTTGGTGCAGTTGGTGCACCTTGGGACGAAAATTGATATTGCTGCTGTTGTTGTATATTGGTGGTGTTGCCACTGGCGCTTTTGTTGATGTTATTATTATTATTATTGGCGTTGTTGGTAAGTGTGGACATCGCGGCAGCAATTTTCCGCCACGGTGGCCCATGAGAACAGTTTGACCAGTACCTGCTGTCGATGATGTTGGTGGGAATGCCGCCAATACCGGACGATCTATCCTACGAAGATGTGTTTTTCGCTCTGCAGAAGAAGAAGAGGAAACAGCGATTAAATTATAAATTTGTTTTAAGAGATATTGTTAGACTAATGTGAAAGAAGATTTGCTCTGATGTGAGCTCAAAGTGTTTATATTCCACCAACTTTTAAAAGTCTAATTGCAATATTTTACAAATAAAACACTTCTTAACTTGGAGGAAAACAATTTTCGATTACTATGAAATGTAAATTGCATTTTCAACATTCTTCGATCGTTGCTGACTTTGATTTTTTGATTAAATGCAATAATACACAGCATATGCGCAGTCCTCGTTAATAATCCCCTTCAACATCCAATTCCACCACGCAAAGCATTCGTAAAGCAGCTAAATAATTAGTATCTCCTGCTCCATAACCAGTTGCCCAAGGAGTTGCGTTTATAGCTTAATCGGAAAATAACGTTTCATTATACTAGCGGTTGGGCCATGATCACAGCAATCGCTTCACGAATCCAGCAGACCAAAACTAATGCAATCATAATAAATCCATTCACTTGGGATCGTTCAGGAGCATGAGCTTTTCCTAACATCTTGTACAAGTTGTGCATGTTGGAGGGGAACGATGTTCATTTCGTTTTTGTATTTTGTTTTCCTTCTACATCTGGCAGTTAAATAAAAAAACACAGGAAGATATGCGTTCCACCCCTATTCTGGTGCACTATTGCGTACATAGGTTACGCGTCGTACCTCGATCGTACGAACTAAAAACTTCTTTGTAGATGCATTCAATAAATATGCATTCGGAAACGTTGCCAATTAAAAAGTAATTCAACGGTAGTGAAGTGTGACAATACTCTCCTTTGCTGTATCATTGCATGCACGCGTCAAAGTAAACGCAACAGAGGGTACCAGTTTTACAAACCACCCCGTGAGTACAAGTAGGTCAAATCACGGAGACGAAAATGTAACATTTCGGAGATACCGGATTCTGTCGTGTAGAACTGATGACGTTTAGCACATACACCACCGGGCTGCCGCGTTGATATTGCCAAGTGCTATTGCATCACTGTTTATTCATCGCCATCGTTTCCCGTTTGTTACATACTATTCTTAGCCACATGTTTTAATCATTTTTTACCAAATTGTGAAACAGATCTGACCAACAGCAATTGTTTTCAGTATATTAAATCATATACGTATATATACAACAACCCTGTATACAACAGCGTCTACGATGACTAAAAGCTCTACCAACAGATACCATTGTAACCATGGAAGGGAGTCCTGAAATTAATCCAATAATCAATATTTCAATTCACTTCAGTGTATGTGCGTAAATTTCGAATATAAATCGAATTGAACAAATCACGAAGCTTAGGCAGCGCGCTGTCACTTCTCGAACAAGACAAACCAGACAAAACCACAAGAACAAACCCAAGCAATCATATGGAGGTGCTCTGTCAAACTGCATAGAACAAACAAGACAAACACGACATAGAACAAAACAGTTTGATTTTGTCTTGCATGTCTGTGTCACACCTTGAAACTCTGTATATCTTGTCAAATATCACCGAAGCGGTTTGTGTGCTGGATTGCTTTGTTAATAGTTATTGTGGAACAGTGACAGTTCTGCGCGACAATTGACAATTTAATAAACATGTTATGAAAATTAATCTGCTCACCCAACGAAAATCTGTCTTTGTTGAAAAATAGGTTGACAGTCAATTTAATTTATAAATTTTTGTAGCAACATATTCGATCGCTCTAAAAACTTATAATAGCTTCATCCTTTAATGCAGGCATTAGCAACCTGAGGCCCGCGTGGCGCATGCGGCATGTGAGGAGGTTTTATGTGCCCCTCGAAACTGGTTTCAAAGATTCCAGCCAATAGCCCCATTTCAAGCCAATAGAATTTTTTTCAAAACGTGCCTTTTTTCTCCACAAACCGCACAGAACATTGAAGTTTTGCATTACTTTACATACTTACATGCAATAAACAATAAAGGATAAAAAAACCGTCCATCGCGCTTTTTCAGACGTTTGTTGTCGCTTGGCTGAAAGCTGATAACATTTGAATTGATTCTCCATCGACTAATCTCTAAATTAGATAAAATAGCCAGGCCGTTCTATCTGAATAAAAAAAATTAGATAATATTGTATTTTGCTGATGTAGTACGTACTACTGCATGAACGCAACAAAAGAATAAAATCACTCCATTGACAAACATAAGTGATAGCAGATTGAAGTAGCCATTGGCTAATAGTATTGGTAAGCACCCACAGGTTATAGGTATCAGAAAGGTTGCATTTAGTGCAAGATGATAAGTACAAAAAAGTCATTCAAATAAAAAGAAAAACAAACATCTCACTAATTTAAAACATGCGAAAAATCGAACACGTAACGGGAACCAAGGTGGAAAGGAAGCTCGATTTTCTTGCGTTGAAAATTTGAGAACTAGGACAAAGACTTCGATGCTGTTGCGTCTTCTTTTACCACTGGAGTTCGTTTAGTTCGTTTGGTCTCCGTGGCAGGCGTACCGAACCACACGTTGCGCATTAGAACGTTGTAACCCCACGGACCTGCCTTTACCATCACATTTTCTCTTCTTGGTCAAGAACGGGCCTAAGTCAAGTCTTGTACAGAACATTCTATCATAGGCGGCATTACATGGGAGATCGTCATTAAAAATATAAAAAGGCTTTAAACCTACTTCTGTTCTTCTTCTTCTAGTCTCCATCTCCCCCAGACTTTCCACCAATCAACAACAAAACACACACTTTGAAAGACCGTCTCCTTCAAGAGACGTAACGGCAAACGGATGTTTGGGCGATTTTTTCGAATCTGTGCCTCATCACCATACCAGGTTTATTACAACCCTCCGCCGTTCGGTTGACGGAACTCAAAAACATCAATGCGGAAGAGTACAAACGACCGGTCCGGATGGAATTTTATTCCCGGTCCTGCCGTGTGGACCGGTGCCGTTTATCACATACACCACCGGCCCGCCCCCATACATGTCCCATACATTTTGGGCAAAAAGCAACGCATTGCGTCGGAACAAGAACTGTCCTCTTAGAGAACTGTCAAATTTGGCTTGAACAATCTTATGTTGTTTTTTTGCTGGCAGCATAATTTCAACAAATATCAGCAAATCAACAAATATTAGAAGCGAAACAGAATGCTTTTAACCACTTTTTTCTGCGATGGTTTTGAGCACGAGTTGCTTATTTTTGATCAACGTGACTGCTTGTTGTGCATCCATTGCCAACGCGTACTACGTGTTGCTTCACCCTCAGTGCAAACGCAGACGAAAAAAATTATCAAAACAAAAAACGAAACCGAGAGCATTTAAAGCGCGAGACAAAACTTCCTGTTTTCGAGTGCCGTGCAGAAAATGTAGTAACGAAGGATCCAGCAACCGCCGTCGCGTCGAGAAAGCAGTAGACACAAGCAAATGCAGAAATGTTAAAAATCTTGTGACGATAAAAACGTTACAAACCAGTGCTCTCGTAACCGTAACATTTTTCAGCTCGAGTCGGAAATGAAATGAAAGAAAGCTAAAGTGTCTTGCATACACGCAGACTTCTTCATTCATTAAGAAATGAAGAAAACTGGTAGCATAATGGCAGTCTCAAAAGGACGCCTCTAACGGTAAGGCCAGCAAATAGGATTTTTGACCAAAACATATGATAAACCATTTACCACTTTCAATCGTTTTTTATACCAAATTTTTTATTACTAGAAATTGTTTAGATTTTCTAAACGCTCACTTTTAGTTTTCACGTATTTCTTTTACGCGTTGGTCTGCAGTCACTGAACATTCAACAAACATTCAATGAGCAAAATTGGACCTGGTCTATGCGCTCATTGAACTAGTGATGGGCACTCGGAATCGGAACTACTTGGTTCCGATTCCGTGTTTAGAATCGGTTCCGATTCCGATTCCGCTTCTGGAATCGATTCCGGAATCGGTTGCGGAATTTATTGTTTTTATTTTCATTATTGTATGTACATCATTCCATGCGCGCTTTAGTAATGTCGCCAATGTTAATGTATGTAAGCATCAAAATCAAATTGTTGACAAGCGTTGTGGTAATAGTCCAGAAACACTTTCAATCGTGACATTACTAAAGCGCGCATGGAATGATGTACAGTAATGAAAACAAAAACAATCAATTCCGAAACCGATTCCGGAATCGACTCCGGAATTGCAACCGATTCCGATTCCGGAATCGACTCCGGAATCGATTCCGGAACCGATTCCGGAAAGTGATTCCGGATCTACTTTCGGGAATCGATTCCGAAAATTTTCGGAGCTAGCCAGAATCGATTCCGGCGAAAAAATCATTTTTCCCATCACTACATTGAACAACGAGCAAGCTAACGAGCTTTCAAATCGACAGAATGGCGGTTGGTATAGATTCAACATAACCGCATAAGAAAATGGAAACTGCATCTCCAATTTACGACCGTTTGGTTGTTGGAGAACACCTCCGCTGTCTCTTGATCACAATCAAGTTTTGATCACACTCACACAAATGAAAAAAGGCAAGCCGTAAATACTTTATTAAAATTCAAAATAAATGTAATAAACAAAGGTTCGAAGAAAAAATTTAATAATGCCCAATTGATAAATTACGTAAGCCATTACAGAGTAGTTTACTATTCAAATATAATAAATAATCATTTTAAAGATGCTTCATTTGCCAATTGTTTTGAATGATAAAAATATCAAAAATATTAAAAATATTTCTTACCGCCTGGTTTCTATATCTCATATTACCGACGAATTTAAAATGATGACCATAATCTACACTTTTAACCAAAATTATCTAGTGAAGTGTCTTAAAAACGTTAATTCTACAGACTTTTTCTTAAAGCAATACCAACCAGAAATCCAATGGTAAGATTACACTACCCGAAAAGCAACCGGAAAAATATTCTTATTCCTTGTTCGCTATCAGAAAGCTATCAGAGAAACTAAAAAGAATAGAACAATAAACAGAAACGAAATGAACGCTTATTAGTGATGATAGCATTTAGTTTGAGAGATGATTAGGATAGATAACACGAATCAACACTAGTTGTTCCTCGAACTTCACATATAGCTACAAAAAACAAACTCGACTACGTTCATTTATTTTAGCACAAAATCCCCAAAATCGTCATCTAGCTGCCCCGCAAATGCCCCGCCACCCCCGACCGCTGATATACCACTCACTAGGCCAAATTCCAAATTCGATACGCATTTCATACTCAGCAAGTGCCAACGGCACGTACACTAACGCAGCCACTTTACATGCACCATCATCAACGAGCATGCATAGTGAACCCGAAGCTGATAACACGCATAAGGAAGTGGACCGCACCATCACAACATCACTAATAGAGAGGTGGTTGCTTGTTGTTACCGACACCTAAAGCGTGTAGTTATGTGTTTGGCGATAGTGTAGTGCACTGCTATAAGGTTGTCTTGTAATTGTTGCTCTTTCATGTTCTTTCCTATCAGTTTACAGCTAATACCAATACTAAGTGGTACAGCAAAAGCCAACACTGTAGGTATAATTCTATTGATTCAAGCAAAGTGGGTAAAGAGACTAGGTGGGCTTATAGGTTTGACGCGGTAGACATACTGAAATTAAAATTTGAAGTTTGTGGGTTCGATTGTGATACGTATATTGTCACTCACACACACAGTACACTCCAAACGATTCACACACATGTATTGACAAAAGATCGAACCCACAAACGTAAAATCTTAATTCATTTTTTTACAGCGCAGATGTCTAATCGCTAGGGATAAGCCCACCTGATATCTATACCCACTTTGGCGTACAGACATTTGGCGGTTTCTCCGCTGTAAGCTTTTAGCATACAAACTGCCGCACCAAATTAGCCTGTGAATTGAAGGATATATTGTTTTCCTACATTGCACCACTCTTGCATTGGACCGAGTTTCCTGGAAATCAATTGGCGACCAGGCCATGTCTACGCGACGTGCTCGACCGTGAGCAGCCCAGAAAAGAAGAAGAAGAAGGAGATTGTTTTCCTAATAAAATATTCGATCAGCTGCTGTCAAATGACAAAACAATACATTTTTCTAGTAGGTCTCTGGGCAACGTTGAATCAATTTTACTTCATTTCTTTTTAAATCACACTTTTAAACACACTTTTAAAACACTTTACCCTTTAAAACACTTTTAATATTCTTCCAACAGTAATTTATTTTAGATGAATACATAGAAATTAAATTTCGTGAGTAATATTCGTGAAATCATTTCAACATGAACCGAGCGTTTAACAAAACACCAAAACAAAAATTTCGAGCCGAATCCTTGACAGAATTGAAGTGGGCACTCCGCGGCCTATCATTTGTATTTCCCGGTAAAAATGTTAACTTGCAATGAAATTGTCGAAATGAAGCAACATTTCCATTCCAAAAGAACAGAACAAAAACGGACATTTTGAATTCGTGCCCATCCACTGCATGTATTACGCATAATCACCAGCAGCAACACTCCCTAAACCTACCCTTACAACAGAGGCTGATCTCCTCTCGTTTCGTTTTGTTTTCATCCGCATCATGCGTCTGCTTGATGTGCGGTATGATATACAAACTTCTCTTCATTCTTGATACTGGTAGTAATAGTAATAGACCAACTTCTCCCGTTCTTACTATTAACACACACAAACACACACGCACGCCATCATATAGCAATTTTTTTATCATCTCTTCACAACGATCAACGGATCGTTTGTAGTGGTAGAGTTTACTTTCAAGGCTACGCTTAATTTTGTTTTTAGACTGACTATTAATTTGTTTATCAAGCAAACGGTAACCTTGGCGCCGTTCGTTGACATTTCGGGACGGGGCCGTTTGTCTCAACAACAGTAACCATCCATCCAACCAACACCAAACCGGCTAGCAAGGAAGAGACAAAAACAAAAAAGAACAAATAAACAAAAAGGCAGCAAAATCGCGACATAACACACTACACCACACGCAGCAACGCCAGTAACCGCAAAACGATGAGACAGAATCTGTAATGCTCACGCAAAGCACAAACCGATGGAGAAGTAGGGAATTCGGCAATGTGTGATTTGTGCAAAGTCCATCTACGGATCACTGTGGGATCGCAACATTCACATCAACGGAGTATCTTAAATTTACGAATTACTTTTACTAGTTACTACTAACTAATAAGGGAGCTGCGGTGGTGTATGTGGCAGCGGCGCTGGTCTTAGACGGGAGGACCGGGTATCATATCCCATCTTGGTCTGTTCGCAACAAACAATGTTGCAACAATTGTATTGCGGTTTGTAGTATTATGATTTTGATTTTGATTATGATCCATGTCCATGTTGCTAAAATGGTGACCATCCACAGTGCATAATATTCCGCGGTATATAAGGAAATATCCACAGACCTAGTACATACGATCTGGCGGGAGAGATTGATCCATTGGAAACATAAAGGCATAAAAGGATAGACGCTAAAACGAACACGACCCGTCGCTACACCCAACCCTTCATAACAGTCGCTCTCTTTTTTCTCTCCCTTTCTCTCTCTTTCGCTCTTAGTTTGTCGCTCGTATCATGTGGAAACTCGCAAATGTTCTTTCTCGCGTACGCAAAAATCTTCACCGGGTTTAAAAAACGCGTGAGTGCATGTGTTGCGTGTGTTTCTCACAAATCCACACAGCAGTTGCTTTGTGTGCGTGCTGAGTCGAACCCCACGCGATAAAAATCGTCAATTTTTGCGGTTCTTTCTCGACAGAGTGAAGAGAATGTTTTATTATGCTTAGGTACGATGATCGGGGTGATCTTAAGGAACGGCAGCATTTCTCTCGCGCTGGTTGATGTGATCGTGAAAAAATTCTTTCCCATGCCACTCGCTAATGATGATGACGATGATGATAGTTGTGGAAGGCGGAATGCGCACAAGCAGAAGAAACATAAAAATACCGGTCGAAGGTCTACGCCAAAACCGGTATCATTTACACCAGTGATGTCAAACTCATTTTGGCGTGCGGGCCAACTTTAAAAATATCGCATCTGTGTTGTAAAACCTACCTGACTTACTTACTTCAATTCAATTTCAGTGCCAATTGAAGCCCCCAAAAATCTGTCACTGTTTTCCTTCAATTTATTGTCCTCATCAGCAGCAAGATCCGACATTCTCTCGGCTACTGTGTTTCTGGACAGGCTTAAAATCCAAATCCAGAAGCCGATGGAAAATGGGCTGTGGAGGGCTTGAACATAATCAAACATTTAAGCTGTGCTGATTTCGGTTTTCAGAATTGATACCACACATGCTACGGCGGGAGAACACATATGGAAAAACTGAGCATTCCTGTTTGCGTCCTAAATCGGAAGGAAATAGAATTCAACAGATGTTTGGAAAAGATGGATTCAAGAGCGTGTTAGTTAAGTGTAAAAACGATACACACACAACAAATACAAATTATTCCTCAATTTTCCAATCTGCACCTTAATTAAGGCCGGGTAATAATCGATGTTCTCGTAATTCCTTTCCGGACCGCATTAAAAGATCTCACGGGCCGTATGTTTGACATGTCTGATTTAGACTAATTAATACTGCCAACAAACAACCGCACGGTGGCGCACAGGCGCGCTCGTAGTGGTGACGGTAGTAGCTATATAACCTTCCCTTTATACGTGCTGTGTGTTTTGTTTTTTTAACACACGCATTTTTTTGCTTTCTTTCATATTGTTTCCGCCAGTTTCGCTTATCGCCAACGCTTTCTTTAAACGGGTGGATGGTCCTTCGCGGTAAAATAACACTATAAGGTCCCACCGGGGACATCGAAAACCGAAAATGTAGCCCGTTTGTTTTCTTAGTTTTATCGTCAACCTCATACTTCGATTTCATTCTGCTGGCTTTGGATGAGCTTTGGGACAAATTTTATGTTCCCATTCTTCTTACGCACGAAAGAAATGCGGAGGAGGTGGGAGGAATGACGGGGTAGGCATTTTTTTTTAATTCATTCATCATCAACTGACAATTAAAAGACGTCCTAGATATGAACGATCTTCAGGATTTACACAATTGTCATCCGTCCTGAACAAGCCTTCGAAACTACATCAACATATTACCCCACGCAAACAAGCAGCTGACCAAAACAAAATAAAGCCTGTTTTTGCTCAAGAGAGCAACATAACAACAACACCACCAATCCGCCGCTGCGTGATTTGGTTTTGTCGCTTTAGACATCTCATTTGACAACTGCTGCTGATGCAGGTTTTGCTTGTATAACAGAAATATCAACGCGCTACGGGAAGGTGTCGCCACGGTATCTATCCCACCACGCAGGCACGTTTCAGTCCCATACACCGAATGCTGCAAGACCGATTTTCATCATACATCGACAAAAACATGATGTCAAAGTCTCTTTTTGATAATACACGTTTAAAAATAAATGGCGCCAAAAGTGTACGCAAATGCAACCTTCATTACACGCCCGAGAGAACCAAAGGTTCGGATTTCCTTCACAATTGTGACCAAGTATCGATAGAACGTACGTTTACGAAACACGGCATCGTTTCCTGCTGTCAAAACACTTCAATCGCTTATCAGACGACTGATCAAATAATGGAGGCACTGAACCGATGGTTTGATGTATAACATTGAATGATGCTAGGGAATAACGTTGCAGTCTCGAATGTTTTTAAAACCATAACAATTCTACTGTATTTAATACAGTACTTATTCAATCAAATCATTGGGTTAAAATTTTATCGCAACGATAATTTTGCTATGTAATAATTTCATCGCATCTCGGCCAGGCCGTTCTTTATGAATAAAAAAAATACATCGCATCGTAATAATTACACCTTATTCCTTTTAAATATATACATATGCTATATTGAAATAGTGTATTAATAAATCACTATCACAAACATAAACTGTAAATCCAAATATCCTTTTGAACATCTACAATATTAATCTTAGAGACACTTTCCACCTCAGGGAGGTGACAGCTTTGGGAGGTTTTACTGTATTTAGTGATTTGGGGCTCGGTGGTACATGTGGAATCGGCGCCTTACACGAAATTATCTTGTATTAAATCCCAATCGTCAAGGAAAGCCAGAAATGTCTCCTGAAGTAGCAGAAAAGAAGAAGTAGAGCCACAAAAAAGCAGAAAAATTGCTTTGATTGGGAATATCATTTGGATTAAGAATGGCAATAATTTAAGATTTTTCAATTAATCAACGATATTCTCTAATAATACCACACGAATCAAGATTGAACACTCAAAATGTTTGCTAGACAACTTTAATTACAAAACGTATGTTTTAGGGGAAACCTAGGTTTGCCGGGAAAGCTAGTTACTACTATGAGATCTTAAGTACTATCCTATCAGATGTAAATAAAGTGAAATAATAAGCCAGAAATGGTAGGCCAATATGTCTTGAGGTTATAAGCACTAACGACTTTCCAATAAAAAATTCATTATGAATGGAATATTACGCAACAATATATTGACAACAAAACAAAACTTACTGACGTACAGCAAATTGGAAACATTCTAATAAAACTATAACAAGCCGAACATAACCTGCAGAAGTTCTCAATAATTTGAAATAAATCAATATTAATTTAAATTAATTTACCGCTCATTCCACCATCTCCTAAACGGATGTCTTTATTCTTCTGGTGGATGAAATGTTTTTAATCAATTAAACCTTGCCCATCCCATCCCATGGTGGTGTTTAATCCTAGGCAAATGTAAAGAGTATCGCGATAAACAGTTCGCGAAAAGCTCATCTAGAAACTACTGCTACTCTCGGAGGAATTAAATCGGCAGCTCTTAAGACGTACTAAGTTTTGCTGGATAACCATAATATTGGACACTTTTTTAACCTATACTTACATTATTCAGAAAACTTTAGTCAATTTTAGGCGCCTTGTTCCTTCGAAAACTGCACGCTGAATATTAACAATGTGTATATTTTCACCGTAGCAAGCACAGGGCCGCATGATCGAAATACTCATTTACACAAGCGCGGCACCTGGTCGAAAAACATTCTTATGATAAACCAGGCCAACATTAAAGAGCAACTACACCACGGGCAACACAACTTCCACCTGCTGGTGCCGTTTTATTACGGTGACTTCTTTCGCCTTTGTTATGTATTTTCTTCCACTTCGTCCGGGATTGGAACTAATTTTCATTCAATTTCTAATTTATTAGCTCATGGCACGCAATTCTTCCGCCAATGGAGGAGCACTAGTAACCAAGAAGACATTTGAAATAGCAAATACTCCTCTTTGCTACACAAGAATGGTTTACACACACGCACTAGTACACACACAATATATCACTCTTTTCACTTTTCCTGTGTACATGTACATGTCGAGAGCGAGAATATTATCCCGTTTTCCGGACGATACTTTTCGTACTCAAACGCAACGAAATCGCCGAGAAAAGCAAAATCTCCTCGCTCAGTAGGGAAAACAACGGAAGAATTTGCGATACTAACACACTTGCTCACGTTTTGAAATATGAACGCCTTCCTTTACGGAAGGAAACTTGTGGTTCTCTCCTCTTACCACAGCCGGTTAAAGGCTCCCTGTTTAGGGATAAATTATTATTTTTTTTATTTTAAGGCAAATATTAACGCACTGCACCGCAACACAAACCAAAACACCGCCAAATGTATTAAGCTAGGCACTATTCCGGCAACACAGTAAAATAACGAAACAGGATTTGACCTTTTCGTTAGTTTTTTTGTTGCTACAACTATACATAAACAAGCTTACGGCGGTTTTCCTTCGGTGTTGTAAGAGTGTTGGAAACTTTTTAAACGATTATCGTACACAATTTTGTTATTATTAGATATATTGATTTTCCTTTCGCACTTTTTCTGTTCACAATGTGCTCGGAGGTGCTCAGCAATAAAAGTTGCTTCTACGAAAGGATCCAGATAATGTGATATTTACACACACAACTTTCGATTTTCAGCACAACAGTCCGGAAACGGACTTCACAGAAAATTTGATCAAATTCAAGAACTGGTTGACTTTATTATGTATGCCACTTTTTTCAAAAAGATTAAAGCAATATGAAATAAATGATTAGATTGAAAATAATTTAAAAAAAAATATTTGGTACACAACTAATATCAGCAACGAATATTCGATCTGCTTTATGATCGATATTTTTTTGGTTTTTGCTTTTACGAACAAACCCTATTCCTCTGCACTGTACCCAGCAATCACTCTCCACGCCGAAGCACAGCAATCACTTCAGGCACCCTTATAGTTGAAACATCAGCACTAATGTATGACCCGGCACTAACACAGATATTTTTGAGTTGCAACTCTCGAAACATATCGCCAACTCACTTATTGCAGCATTAATGCTTCATTAGCAACGAGATGATGATCGGCAAATCCGTTCGTAATGTTGAAACATAACAACAACACAATGAACCGTTTGATCATTGATCTAGCCTTTTCGCAAACACGGATTTATTCGTTATTCACATTAATTATTTTCTTGTTTTTCCACTGCAAGAACATGATTGTATCATTCTTTTCTTAATATTTTGTATAATTTCAAATAATACACACCAAGATAGCAATATGTGATCTTTCCGCAACTGCTAAACATTCTGTACGCTATCTCGTCACGCGCAGCGGAGACGCACAACCGACCTGCTTGAAAGTTGATTTTTTTAACAACTTTTCCCGGATAGCTGGCTAGTGAAGCGAACTCGCCAAAGCGACAGAGAAATCAGACATTGTACCCTCCGCACTCTTAATGGCACGAAATCATGTATGGAAAGAGAAAAACACACTTCGGCTTATCCCGTCTCGTTTTCGTTTGGTGTTCTCTCAGCACTCATTCTCCTGGTAATATGTGCTGAATACCAATCGGTGCAACACTGAGTGCTACATTTTCGTTCAAACATTTCAGAGCAAATGCAACGTGCAGGGCGATATTTTCCTGCCCGCGGCAAATTTGCACGATAAAAATATTGTTTTAATCGTTTAATGTATTTCCTTAAATATCATTGAATTAACTATTTTTAGAATTATACAGTCATTGACAGTGACGGTTATACAGTTTATGCGCAGGACACTTTACTTTCATAAACATTTAACACACCGCATTCGCCTACAATGGCAACATTTTACAATACACAAAAAAATGCATAGCTTGTTCATTATACTCCTTAAGAAATAGAAATCATCATTTTTAGCACAAAAAAAATAAATCTTGATTGTTTACGGTGCACAAAGCAAGGGAGCCGCTTTCCACACATGTACCGAAAGTTTTTTTTATTAATTCCAAATGTTATTGAATAGCCGAAGCTAGTGCGAAGATTACGAAAAAAACAAACATCACACGTTTGTAGCATGGTTTATGACAAAACACATTTGCCACGTATTAACGTTCACAAGGGTAAAGGTAAGGGGTCTGATGTGATTACCCGTAGGAAACCCGTTTTAAAAATGTCCCTAAATTTCGATCATATTGCAAACTAGTCTTAGAAAAGAGGCCCCTTTCGCATACCACCGTGTCGGCGAATTTCTCATGGCTAGAGGAAAGGTTTTCTTCTGCTACCAACATTCATACACATTTTTCTTCTTCGAGGCCCTCTGAAAAACGGGCTCTAGGCGGCCGCCTATTCCGCCTACCGTTATATTAGCAACTGGTTAATGTTACTAAGTTTGAATTTGTCCAGCACTAACAAAATAATTTTCTCACAAAAATTTAACATTATTCATTAATACATTCGCACGATATTTGCATCGGCCATTCGACTTTCTCTGGAATAGTTTTGTACAAAACCTTTTTTTTAATGGATTAAGCGCTACGCAGCAATTAGTTCCATACATCCGATTCGAAAACGGATAATTAACTGTTATTCATGAGGATCAGCAACGCAAGGAACAGATAATGAACACATTGAGAAAACACTATTCAACACAATCCATTCTTTTCAATAACAAAGCTATCATTTTCTTAGGATTTCTTTCACAAAGCTGTTCCTGTTCAATATTTTAAGAAACACCATAAACAACCTTCAACCGATTATCTTCATGCCATTTTATATCCACTGTTTGTCCATACCATCTTCTACTAAATATAACGCTTGAAAAAAAAGATACTTTCTCTCAAGAACCCGGAAGACTACTCGAGGAAAAACGAGTTCAAAACCTGCCGAGGGAAAATTCGGCGAACAATGTACAAAGCCAATAATGTGTGCGTGGCCGTAAAATGATTAAAATGGAATTAAAATCTGCTTCGAGTGCCTGAACGATGCAGAAAAGAGAACACCGAGCCTCACGGACACTGTGACACCGAAACAGTTCTACAACAGAACGTAGTGGCTATGGATGCGGCCAGGATGCGGAAGGAAACTGCGATAACAAAGAACATTAATAAAGCAGCCCAACCTCTGCATTGCCCTGAGAGAATGCAGAACGAAGCGAATGTCCTTCATGTGCTGCTGAAACTCGGGAAAGGGAACCAGGAACCCAAACAACACATTTATCCCGTCTGTCTGTCTGGCTGGCTTGCAAGTCTGTCGCTCTCTGCACTGTCCCGGAATGGTATGCGCATGAATCTTGTTTTCCTAACCAGAATACACAAATACACACTTTTAAAAGCAAGCATTACAGGATTTGGCCAAACCGATTCATGCAAACGAACGAAAAATGTTAAAAAACATAATCTATACATATCTATAACATGAACATAAAATATGTGGAAAAACAAAATAAACTAATATAGATCCAGACCGGAATAGACACATTGAAAATCATATTAAACCTTTATGTTATTAAATTGCTCATATTATTAAGGTATCAATTATTTAACAACAAAGAACAAAATCCACCACAAAAAATAATCTGCAAACTGGGACAATGCCACTTACTATGCCTTCTAAGAACAAATTAAATGTTCAAAAGGAAATGAACTGGCAAACTACCACAAAACATTTTTCAAGACAACATTAGTAAGTGGTGATGATATGTACCACCGAGAGAGAGAGTCGTAAATGTTAACTTCTCACCAAATGATTCAAGGTCAGTGGCGAAATTCGAACCGTACGACAAAATCATGAAAGCACATAAGGCGAATTTACGTGTCTCTCTCGGTTAGGTTTGTTTCTTTTTTTTTGCTTTAGAGGTTACAAAAAACGCACACACCACTTAATGTATAGCCGATTAGTGTACGTCACAGCATCCTTGCTAGAAGGAGCTGTCTCCTTCGCGCACAAGCGAACGTAACACTTTCGCACCAAGGAGAGCTAGTATTGCGGTTAACAGACAAGCAGGATAAGATGCCTATTGCGCCGCAAATTTGAACGCTCGGCAGACAAACCTAAGGCGTTGCTTCATCTGTGCGAGTGGGCACGTGGTAGAAGCGAGTATTCAACGTCGGGTATATTGCGTAAATTGTGCGTACGCGATAATTGTCCATGCGTGTATGATTTTTTTCGACTCGTCTGTGGCGTAAAATTTATGCACTATTTTGAATGAAAAATTCCTATCAAGGAAAAGGAAAAATGAAACGCCATTCTCCAACAGCCTTCTTTTTTTTTCTTTCCTTCTTTCTTTCTTTTTTTCTTTCTTTTTCTTTCTCTCTCTCTCTTTTTCTCTCTTTATCTCTATCTCTTTCATCTTATCTCGTTGTTCGTTTTTCTTTTGTCTGTCTGTCTCGTTGGACGGACACTATTATGGCCTAGTTTTCCATGCTGTAGACAGTGAGCAAAAAAGACGGCAAAAGTTATTTTTTGCAGCAGGCGGAGTGAACGATACGGTGCACTAATTCTGCCTCCCAATCCCATTCACACCGCTTATATCCTCGGTTTCGTTTCGGTGACGATCGCAAACAGGCTCTTTACAAATACATCTACGCGTAGCAATATACCTTGCATATACAGCATAACCGTGCGCTAGATGCATTCTGCATTAGAGTGTGCAACACCAATATAACAACTCGTAAGCTCCACCATTTACGGCGTTATGCCTTCTCGTTTGTTGTATGCTGTACGACAACGTTGAGGCTGGTCGTGGTTGTACTGGTTCGACACAGAACGCATGTATGGAATTCTTTCACTCCTTCCATTGCAGTTTTTTTTTCTTCCGTTAGGGATAATGAAACACACGGAAAACAACCAGGCGACTCGATGGTTTATACCACAAACGACGAGACAAGAACGGATATCAAATCCCTTTTTTATCGTCCTCGCGTAGCAAGGACTGTGGTAAAAATCCAGAAATGGCCGGCATGGCCTTAGAGGTCGTTAAGCCAAGAAGAGAGGAAAGCTGTGGAAGAAAAAGAAGGGAAAAACACGTTTCCATTCTGCAAAGCATAATTACAACAATTCTTTTACGTGTTACCATCTTTTCATTTCGTTGAAGGATGTTTGTGAATCAACATTACACAACCACTTCCTTGTGCTGCACTCATAACAGCGCCGATTGGAAGAAAAAATGTTTACTTTTCGGTGTTTAATTCCTTTTTTATATTCGCAGTATATGTGGGTATATGTGCACACACGCAAGCATGAGAAACTTTGTCCCAAGTGTGATTTGCTGTAGCTCAACTTGTTTTAATGATAGTGTGAAAGCTTTCGTTTAATTTATTCCACATATCATCAAGCATTAAACATAAAATAAGCTAAGCTTTTCGCCTACATAAAATGTTCCATTTAAAATACTCAATATTTATGTAAAATACATACGATTGAAAAAGTTATTTTTGTGATCAGATTTATGTAGTAAAAAAACACGATTCGAAAAAGTTTTATTAAACTCAAACGCAAAATTTTATTAAACATATTTCAACATCTTATGTGCCATACCGTTTGTTTCGTCCAAAATTATTGCACACTGCTACGAGCTGAACATAAATGTGCATAGCCCCACCCGAAATGATCTCTTTTCACCGGTAGCAATAGGGCTCTCCTGCCACACGAATTACGGGCAGAAAATGCATGAGCGCATGCGTTTTAAGCGAAAGCGTCCCGTTGATGCTGGAGATACTGTCGTTGAGAAGATAGCATCCATTGTATTTTTTTTCTCACGAGAATCTGAAAAATTTATCCTTTCGCCGATAGGACAGCATCGTACAAAACTCTCTCGAATGATGTACAACATGTGCTATTTTTTAGTAATTTAACATAAATTTGCGCCTTTTTTGTTCCACACGAAACATTCGATTAAAGCATCATTTTCATTTACTATTAATACTCATACTTACCATACTCATTAACAGCCGTAATTGATTTACAGCACAACAAAACGCATAAGATGGCCGGAACTGGCCATCAAATACAAACGCCCGTCGAATCGCACGACATTACCAATCGAAATCATTATCTAATCAAGCCATGCAATACCACCATCATGTTCTAGAATCGAAAAGAGTTCTAATCATTCCAATGCATTTGTCTGCAACACGGGATTTTATGATACACACCTCACATAAGTTGGAGTATGGTGACATAATTTTGAACGAATAAATAAATATGGCGATATGGCAGTGTTTTACCATGATGAATGATTATAGGAACTTTGAGTAAAAATATAATAACTATTTTGTGTGGAATGTGAAACCCCAATTTGATAAAGAATGTAACAAATTAAAAAAATAGATTAAATATTAGCGTAGGATTCAAAATGCCTATCGTAGAAATCTTGAGACTTGGTATAAAATTGGAGTAATCGATTTTCTCTTGATCTCAATTTCTTTCTACTTATGAAGTTTTGTAAAGAAAATATCTATGGTAAACACGTGTAGGCCGGTGGTATATGTGTTAAACGGCGCAAGTTCCACACGACAGGACCGGGTATCAAATCCCACCCAGACCGTGTCCCCCAAGTGTCCCCTGCACTTGTAGCAGGACGTGTAGGACTGACTATCCGGCTATGTGGTAAAACAAGTCTAGTAAGCCAGAAATGACCGGCGTGACCTTAGATGTCGTTAAGCCAAGCAAGAAGCAAGAAACACGTGGTGCCAAATGTGGACTAAATGGATGAAGCATTATAACTTCTCAAACAATCTCCTTGAGTTTCTGGCGGGCCATTGCTCTAGACCAGGGGTTGGCAGAGTTTTCACCAAAAAGGGCCAGACAGTAAAAATTAACCTGAAACTGCGGGCTAAATACTGGAAACAAATTTTGAATCATTTGAATACAGTGTTTACTACCCAAGAGATTATATGATATTTTTTTTCGAAAAAAATGTAAATGGGTACGACATAGTTGGTGTTGATTTAGATTCACAGGACTTAAAATAATCTGATATCGGATAATTGGATTTTGTGTTCGTGACGTGAGCCCTACAAAATTTTTCTCGCAGGCCGGATTTGGCCCGCGGGCCAGAATTTGCCGACCCCAGCTCTAAACAATAGAAATCTGAATTTAACGTTTGACCACAAGGAAGCTACTTATTTTACATTATTTTCTTCCAACTTCCAAACCACCCTAGACGCTAGCCCTGTTTTGACTGGAGTTTGAGTTGCACGTGTTATAAATCAAAATATATATAGGGGAACTATTCAACTATTACGTAACGCTGATAGGGCAGAGGGGGTTACCTCCAACGTTACGATTTGTTACATAATGCAGAAGGAGGGGTTCAACCTTGTGTTACATTACATAAAATAAGATGCTTCTAAAATTATTGAATGCATTTTGTGTCCGTCATATATTAATTATTTATTTTATTTAAGTTTTTATCTCGTTTAGATAAGCTAGCAGCTGGAGTTTAGGCTAGAGCGTCAAACAGAAGCATAGTTCTAAACGCTCCATAATAAGTGCAACAGAAAGTACATATGAACACCTTCTTACTCAGAGGAAAGAGTGATCCGTCATCAAGAGCATAATTTAGCTTCAATATGAAAATTGTATGAAGGAACGAAGAAGAGATTTGTTAGTTTAATATTATAAAACTATGAATAACACGACGGAAGACTTGTCGGAAGGTGTGTTTCGCAAGAATCGTTCGATCACGAATGTCTGTTGACCGTTTCTATATTTTTTGTCATTATTTTGACATTTTGACAAGATACATGCATATAATATTGAGGAAAATATAAATAAGGTGTGAAGGCTTTTCCATTATTACTTTTTTTCGTAGATCGCACACCTCCTCAACATCGCTAAAATAATCTTAACAGTGTAAAAGTTTGAGAAACGAATGGTCGGGCGGGATCCATCACTTTACTTCATAATAAATAGAGGGGAATGCTTGTAGAGGGGATCATAACCCAATTTTTGCGTTACTTAATAGTTGAACCATCCCTAGAGAACGTTACAATAAATAAATATACAGCAACAAATTCATGTGGATACAGTAGCGGATCTAACGGTGGGCGGAGTTGGCGGCCGCCTAGGGTCCCGTCGTTTGGAGGGGCTCCGAAAGAAGACAGAACATTTCATACGTAACGGACCCCGAGCCGACACAAAATACTTATTGTGCCATCATTCTTCTGTGTTGTAATGATTATTGTCTAAATAATAAGCATCTAATGGTGTTATTAACATTGATATCAGACTTGTTAGGCTAAAGGTTACCAAGTAAAACGGAAAGTAGCGGTAAACCTATTCCCATACCTAACGAACGTTCAGCGAAAATTTCATGCAAATCGGTTCATCCCTTTAAGAGGAGTTTGCACACTAACACCGCGACACGAGAATTTTATATATACATATGTATGGATATGCACGCTTCTCGCTTGCTCTCCACATCCTTCTGATATTGATTCCGCAGTGCACTCCGAATTTTAATCCGTAGTTAATATCGGAGATTACTCCTTATTACACCAGAGCAAACTCTCAATTACTCCAGAGTAAACTCGGTAGTAAACTCCGGAATGCCTCGTAGTCGAATTAATTCGACTCCGAGAAAAATGAGGATTTACCTATCACTAGATGGAAGGCGTCGAACAAATTAGAAATGCGGTGTAATGGTAAAGAGAAAAAACAAATAACGAAATAGCACAAAGAGTAGAGAGCAGACGAACAAGTCCGGTTGTGGGGATGACGAACTAACCTGTCGCACACACTAAAAGAACATATTTTTCTAATGCGCAATTTGCTTGAGACGTAGATTCGTGGCACCTAAACGTCAACAGGTTCACCAACAAAAAAATGGAACTAACGGTATTGTGAGAATACTGTACTCATTAACTCTGTAATATGTACTCATTATAAAAAAATAACAATAATGTGTGCCGTTGTTGACACTTCTCAATACAAAGTCCACGATGCTGTTGTAGCAGTGTGTTGTGAAGTTAATAACGAAAAAAAACTGTACAAAACACCACCGGGGCTCAAGTGTACGTTCTATCAACGGGTAGGAGGGGTGCACAGTAGGGGTGTGTTTGTTGTTTAGCGATTTAAAAGGCGGTAAAACGAGCTCGAACTTTCGGTGATCCAACGGACAACAAAACACGAGGGAAGGGGAATACACACAGAAACAGATTCACTCATAATATTACGCAACGCGAGGTGAGAGATTTCATTCATAACTTGCGTGTTTTGAAATGAGGCCGCCGTAGGGCCGAAAGCTTCCAACGATTCTCACGGAGCCTGAGAGAGAGGGAAACAATATTGGCGCCCGCGATCCCAGAGAGCTCTGACTCTCACAATAGGAAGGAAGGTAGTACATGCGGTGTTTGAAGTTTTAATAGGTAAGCAATATAAGAAGGAGAACCATTCCTTAAGTTCCTTTAGTATTTAGTTTATTTCTATGTAGCATAATTGCTAAACATCTTATCGTAGTTGAAATTTTATGCAACATAAAGTATAATGTTCGTAGGTTTGTCATGAGATAGAGTTCAACGCATTTCGCCACCAAAAAATGCCAAATAACAAAAATAAAAAGGAACACAAAAATTAAAACACTATATCGAATGCAGCAACTGCAAAACCAATAAAAACGAAACACCCAGCCACTCGATGAAGATAACAAAATAGGCATTTTATATGCAATGTCAAGTTTGGATACCAGAATTGCATTTAATAACAAATAATACGAAGAAGAAAAATCGACCTTTTTATGCCTTTGAAGATAAAGATTAGCCACAGAAAACCAAAGTATGAGCTAATTTAGTTATAATGCTTGTATAACTGTAGATAAATAAGCAAATAAAAAGCATGGAAAATGGATATAAATAAATCTAATTTAACCTAGACGGAGGAGAAACGTATGATCAATCTAAACATCACCTTGTTGCTTTCAAGAGCTTTGAGTGTCCCGCTACCAAAGATAAGTTCCCGACCATCATTGGGGTCTATGATACCTTAAGTTAGAAAGCTAAAATTTTTAGCCCGGATCTGTCAAAACATCGAGCAGAATCGAGCGGGAAATTGTTGACAGGTAATATCATCATGCAAGGATTCCTCAAGGACCTAGCATTTTGACATAAAAAATTACATTAGGCTGCAGTTTTGTAAAACCGCGTTTTGACGAAACAGGAATTACAGCGTCGAAATGTAGTTCGAAATATAGGCATAGCACAAGTAAAAATTTGTATTATTTTTCCTAAAAAGCTGAACATAATTAAACTCATGTAATTTCATTGTTTCTTTAAATCCAAATTCAATCAACATTCAGCAGAATCAAATATGGCCTAACCTGTTTCAGACCTGCTAGAAAAATGCCTTGTTTTGACATTTGTCGAGCAGCTGATCGAAACTAACATTAGAAAAATTTTCTAATCTGAAATACGCAGGCTTATTTTGCTGAGCTGTTTGTATGGAAAACATGCAGCAAATAAGCCGCCAATCGTCAAAGTCCATATAAAAAAACTAGTGGAAGGTATCATAGACCCCATTACCAGTCCAGTAAGAGAAATTTCTTCTAGATTTTTATGATCGACTGGACGATCGATTTCATCCTAATTTGTTGGCCGCTCGTAAAGTTTATGAACCAACGCTAACGTTACTGACCTTAGACATACACCTTACACAAAGTTGGAACAAAATGGAGACGTCCAATAGTCGATGGAGAGATGATTAGAAATTTCCAACACATAGAGAAAATTCACATCATGCGAAAGACCGAGAGACGACTGTTTGTGCGTCGATAAACTCGAATGAAACTCTTATTCGAAACGGTTCATGCGCGGGTTGAAACGAAATAGCAAGTGGGGCAAATCCTCATCAAACTCCATTCATCCCTCGTCCTTCATAACATATCAAATCATAAAGGCTCAATCATAAAATGGCTACGTTCGACGAATTGGAATGACACACCGTAAAATGCTACAAACACCAGCTTCCGATCTCCCATTTCTCTATCTCCCTTGTAATTCGTAAAATTCCACAACAAACCACATTGTAAGGTTTTCCTTCCACCTACTTAACACCCTTTGGCGTCAATTTGGATGCCTGCCGGATGTTGTTTGTTTATCGAGCGCAGCTAGCGTACCCTATGCTACTGCAATACGAAAGCACTAGCACCTATTTGATTTGCGTTTGTTGCAAAATAAGCTAACTGTGTAGAATAAGTGGCTGTGGCTGGACTACATACTACTACATTTTTACGTAAACAAAATAAAAATTCACGATGCAGTTGTGTCAATGCATGCATCCCACAAACGGGGATTTACGATAAAAGAAAGGAAATGTTAGTATATACATAGATCTGGGTACACTACCTTGCTAAATGTTCTTTTCCTTGTGCTGCACGAAGGAGATACATACTCGACAATGAAAACCAACGTATCGTATATCGTCGGGTAATTATGTGGCATACATAATTATTTACTGCAATCATTTCAGATTGATCTCTATAGATCGTGAATTCATTCGGATGCTGTCTCGATTCTGCCTTCACATCTACAATGTATTAATCTGGCTCAGACGAAAGTCTTGTGCTGCGGCATTGAATTCCACGATGTGGATCATCTTCTGTGGAATTTGAAGCCGCAAGAGCCTGCAGTTGGGGCCATCGGCAGACAGCTGAATACACCGATTCGAGATGTTTTGGCTTGTAGGAACCTGGAGTACATGAGGCTTGTATTCCGTTTCGCCAGGTACAACGCCAGAGACGACATTTGAATCGTATCCCAATTTTCCCTCTTTCCGTTTCCTTCTACACCTATTCTTATCAGTTGTGTTGTATTAGTCTATACATGTTTTTTGTAGTGCCTTAGCCAAACCTTTGAGGAAACAGTCGCCTTCGAGGATAACACCAGAGACTAGATGTCCCGGACAGTCCCGATCAACGTATACGTATTAGATTCCTGGTCAACAAAGCCTTAACCGCTTAGCGTTTGGTTCCACAAGCCCAAACCCGTAATCATTGATTATAAATAAAAATAATAATTATTATTTTTTTTTGTTCGGTTAGCACGGCCTGGCCGTATCAAGACTTATTTTACCACGTAGCAGGATAGTCAGTCCATGCTACGGGGGGACGGTTCGGATGGGATTTGAACCCGGTCCCTGCCGTGTGGACGGGCGCCGTTTTTCACATGCACCACCTGGCCGCCCCAAAAAAAAATTATTATTTACTGTAATCATTTAAGATTGCCTTTGGCCTGCTTAGAAACCGGGCTACATCACCGATAATCAGACCTACCAATGTAGTCTTTCGTAAATATGAAAGTGAATCGTGAGACGCACCGAACGATTCCTAAATTTTTGGCGTCCGCAATTTCTAACCAACCAACCCGTAGTACAACAAGGAACGCAAACCCTTATGCAAACGCTTGCCAGTCGTTTGCACCTACTGGACCTACTTGTATCTACGGGTCGAACGGAACCGGTTCGGGTCGCTTATGAATGGCTCGAGCCGGTAGGTTCGGGTCGACCTGCCCATCACTAATTGCAACAGGATACACCATCCACAACAGTAGAACACACCAACATTTCGGACTGTCACAACGCACGGTCACAAATTTCATACACACCCTTATAAACTCAACGCAACGAATCGATTTAGCGATTATGTTCTTCATTACGAAGAGCGATCTTGAAGAGAGTACCTTTTGTACATTGCGTCTTGTTTAGACGATTAACAACAGACATGGCGTTCTAAATTAGTTATAAATTGTATATTATAATGCTGTGCCGATTTGAGAAAACACCAAATGGACAATCAAACATGAAATAGAATTTAAATAAAAACATTTAATTTTATAATTTAATTTCAACTTCTCCTATTTAATACATGTCTATGCGCAAACCCCAGACTACTTCATCCATTGCCGACAGAATCTTTCAAAGCGGGCAATTAATATAATATTATACAGATTTTTGTTTTATGCAGTAGCGGGTATGTATATTAGTCGCCGGTATTATATTTCAAAAAGGTTAGCAATTAAAAATCAAAATAAACTCACCTTCTATTTCCAATTGATACTCTGATGTTGCAGATTAATCGTCGGTTTCTTCTGCTTTTAATTGTTTCGATGCAAAGCATTCACATTCACATATAGGTTCACTTTGCCAATTCTTAACACACATTCAAACACAATATCGTTTCAGAACACTGACACTATATAATCATCGTATTTTTCACAACTTGCACGTGCACAAACAAACGTAACTACTCAAGAAAACAATTCTATGGCGTTTATTTTAAAGCCTAAAACCACACAAAATCACTTCACTTCACGCAGCCTCTTCCTTGAACACATTTTTCTGCACACTGAATGTTTTACACAAACACGCACATTATTACGAGCGAAGTGAACACAAACGTCGAACACAATGATTTTCTCACGTCGTCTGTGCGTGCCACTATTTGGAAAGTACAATATTAATACAAAGTTTGACTGCGCTCACTCAAGATTTTTGCATAAACGGTGACATGAATCTAATTCGCGTAATAAATGCATAAGGTGCTGAACAGACTATCGTTTAATGTATTTTTAATTTCACAATCGTACATAACTGTTCGCTATGCTATTTTTTATTTTCTGCACAATTATGTTTATCTTCACCTTTTTTTTAATTTTCTAACACATGAATTTTCAATGGCAAACACTGGAAAGAATTAAAACATATAAAATGCAAGCAATAAGATAAATTTAGTGATATTCAAACTTTCGATGTTTACTCTCAACACATGAATAATTTTCTATTTGAAGGAAATACAACAAAAACACTATCACATGTGTCCATATCCATGGGAACAGGCTGAAAAAGCCCAGCCAGCTTCAGCCGCCTATTCTAACTCCCATTCATCGGCACATCTGGCGGTGTACACAGTTAGATTGCAATAAGCTTAAGATGCACGCACTTCATCACGTGGTCTTTGATTTCGTGCCATGGTAGTTTGTTTGACTACAAATTCGTGGCATGTGCAAAAGTGCATCCCTTTCGTTAAGTGCTCTTATGAGCTAAAAAAATGAGAAAGGTGAGATGCAATTGGACACCGCATACTGAGTGCATAGATGAGTGGAATATTTATGATTCTTTGACCGAAAAGCGAGACAGATGGACAGCACGGACACGAATGTAATACACCACGTACGGCATACCAAGAAAAGTGTTCGAACACCTGCTTAAAGTGGAAAAGAAGACGTTCGGTTGATCGTTAAATCAACTTTTACTGATAATCAGACTGGTTTGTTGATTCACTGCATGTAGTGAGAAATGGAAAATTGGTTAAAATATCAAAAGAATTTCAAGTGTAACATTTTTCCATTATATATGTGCTTATATTTTATCAACAGCATTTGTTTATGCAAAACTCATTCTATTTCACACTACAGGATGTTTTACTTTAGTACTTTAGTAGGCTTTGATATAAAATATCCCATATGCGATATTAATCGCTCTAAATGCTCCATTAATGGACGTACACTCCGTACTCCCCGTGTAGCTCTTTCTTCAGATACAAACACTTAAACTGCATGGAATGCCGGGGTTCAAGAAACGTCTGGTTAAGTCATTTCTTAATTCATATTATGTCGTATTTTACACTAGTAATGACCCTCAATAATTATAAATCTTTTTGTTCATCACATTTCAATACACTGTTTGCATCAAGATGCATGATGCATGTAGATAAGATTTATTAAAAAGTTTAAAAAAATGTAATATTTATTTAACCTCTTTCTGAAAGCCACCAAAGAAATACCATTTCAATGCTCTATTTTCATCATTATTTCTATTCTTGAACAGTGGTAGCGCGAATACTACAGTTGCAATGCGCTTTTTAGCCTTCAGACAGGAAATGCAGTGGATATGGCTGAAGTGATTGGAACCAAAAACACACAGCAAACTAAAACAAAATACCAAACCAAGAAATGGCTACGGTAAAGGTACGTTAGTAAACAACTTTCTGTCCGTCTTCCGCCTACAAGCTGCTCCTGCTCCCAATAAAACCAGTATGAATGTACCGGATGAAAGAGCAAACCTAACGAAGAATACGATGAGTCTAGTTATTACTCTAGCTCAGTTTGCCGCAACACAACACCTTAACTTGGTCCCAGAAAAGTATTTCATTATTTCTGCTTTGTTTTTCTGTATTTCCTTTATATCAATGCACCAAAAAAAACACAAAATGAAACAAACGGTTGCGGGGTGATTCTGGATGGAATAAATGAGCAACAAACTTCAAGTCATGTACCGCCACCCTGTAAAAGGAGGTAGATCCCCCTGTCAAGGGAAGTCGATAGCGAGTCGCAGGACCGGGACAGCCGTTGCAAAAACAAAACCCCAGTTCACAGCGCAATTCGACACCCTCCCCCCTCCTCCCCTCCGCAAACCTTCCTCACATATTCAATTCCCTAAGGCGTGTGCAGCTACAAAACGAGAGTAAACAACATCGTAAAAATACACCTCTACTACGGACGCAAGCGCGTAGCAATGTGCACCGTTTGCACAATATTTCACACTGCCACGTTCACTCAACCGACTGAAAAAAGTGCATTCGTGCCGAGGGATTTATGTAGTGAAAGAGAACAAAATGCCCGCACTCATGCATGCACACACACACATGTGTTTTGCCCTGGTGCCTGGGAGTTTGGCTTCCACACATACAAAAGCTCCAATACGTACATTTCATTGATGCTAGCAAACGGGACGTTGACGGATGATGGATAAAATTAAAAACATCCAACATCTCCTCTTTTCAGAGATGTTCTTGTATATACGATCAAATGTTCTTCAATGAAAATTAGATACAGATCTAATGCATTTTTGGAATATGTTTTGGGGATAAACTGCCAATAAACTTCACGTCATGTTTTAAACCCGCTCTGAGTGAACCGACAAAAAACATGAACAAAAAAACGCAATAGTCCCAACTGTGGATGTATGATACTTTCTATTAGTTTTTTTTATATTCATTTTGACGTTTGGCGGCTTACTCGCTGCTAGGTTTCCATACAAACATTGTAGAATACGCTCGTATATTTTATATTCGAACTATTTTCTTACAACAGTATCGACCAGCTGGTCGAGAAATGTAAGAATATAACATTTTTTTAACAGGTCTAAAACAAGTTAAACCATGTTTTCCGAATGTTGATGTAAATTGAGACTAAAAACAACAATGAGATCACATACGTTTTATTATTTTAAGCTTTTCATAAAATCTAAAAGAATTTTTTACTAGTGCTATGACTAATTTTCTATGTATTCAGTTAAAATCGTGCGTTTGTTATGGTTTGATACGAGATTATTTCAATTTTTTCTCATGTAAAATGTTAAAGCATTGTTCTACAAAACTGCAACCTAATGTCATTCTTAATGTCAAAATGCATCGATTGTGGTACTTGTGGTACGATACGACACAGCGTATCGCAACGCATTGCGTGACGCAAAGGTGGTATCTATTCAAAGCGTTTTGCTCGCAATGTGCATATTGGTTGCATTTTGGTCGCATAGCGGTAGAACCAGCATGTCAGCGTGTAAACAGAACCCTGTTTGGAGTGTGTGGGTGTGTGGAGCGGCAGAGAGGGCTTTCTCGTTTTGCAGTGAACGGACCGATTCAAAACGTGCTAAATATTACATAGAATAAACTGCGGTAAAAAGAAGAATAAGAGTACACACTACGAGATAATGAGGAGGGAAAAGCACAATAAATAACTGTTTACATTGAGGTTGCACATTTGCCGATTTTTAACGCCATCGAAAGCCACAGCAATGAAGCGAAGGTAGAACGCGAATTTTTCGAATGACAATAACCGTGGCCACCACCATCGATGTGGATTTTGTCCTAATGCAAAACAATAAAACGGCAGGGGTGGACCGGAACCTTTAAATAATGCACACACATGTACTGAATCAGTTTATAGACTGCATTCCGCAAGATAAAATGTGCACAACCACTAGTTTAATATTTGTGGATACGATAATTATTGTTTCTTACTGCAAGACGTTGAAAATGTTGTGCCATTAACTGATTGAAAGTGATTGTTCTGAACGTATATATTTTTATCAGGCAGCAAATTGAGCATTTGTTTACCAACAGACATAAAGCAATATATTGAAAGAAAAGCTTTTAAATAATAAAAAAATAAATGGAACACCGGTCGCACAAAACACAAATTTAAGTGTATAAATTTGCGATTCTAAGATAAAATTTTTCAAAGAATTTTCATATTTCATGTACGTGTTCATATAACTAAATAGTAGTTATATATTTTATAGGTTCCATAGTTCATATATTTTTTTTCAAGTTGTCGTTATTGCTCGGGCCACCCATGAGGTTTTGTATTTCGTTTGACGTTTATGCAAATGGATGGAAACAATTACATTTCCAGCCGTTCATGCTGGCTATCGATTTTCAACTCTCTTGGAATGCCTCGTGATTTTTTGAGAAAGCTGACTAAAAAGCGTGTCAAGTTTGTATTTTCCACACTTTACTTGACCAAACCCTTTCCATTTCCCTACAAAAGCCCCTTCCTTTAGAAGCCCTAACCCACACACAACATTAAACCCCATCGCGCTAATATGCGTTTCGATTTTGCCAAGTTGTTTCGTAACAAAAACACAACATACTGCTTCCCACAGTCCCGCGCGACAACAGCCCTCTGGAACGGTACGTGGAGAATCAAAACAAAACATTGCGCTCGGACCGCACACATCCATCTACGCCAACGCGCTCATTCACACACAAACGCAAGCACATACACATAGTTGCGCCCGATCACGCAGCACGACTTCATTCATACGGGCGCATGCGCAACGACTAGCATCAGCTCACATTTAGACGTAATAAAAGAAAAACAACACACACATGCGCACGCGAGCTAACGGTGTACGAGGTGTGGAATAAACGAAACACTGGATGGGAATATGCAATACACAATGTTAAGCAGGCAAATAATTGCGTTAAACTACACCATTTTAACAATTATAGAAAACAAAGTTAAGTCAACATGTCGCAACTTATATGCTTCTATAACCGCATGCATCCAACGCACACCCAAACACACGCGTACGCACAATCGCCAGGGTCAGCATGAATTTCACAATTTTTCGATTCGAAATAATCGAGAATGAGAGAGAGAGAAAGAGAGAGAGAGAGAGAGAGAGAGAGAGAGAGAGAGAAAAAGGGAGACAGAAACGAGCAATGGAGCATAGGCAGCCCTTTGGCAATACTTTAACACATTGCCATGGAAAAGTGTGCAAAAGAGTGTGGTTTGGGGAAGAAATAAGCGAAGGCAAATAATGCCTACAACCTAGAAGCAAGGTGGAGGAAGCACGGTTGTCGCTGCACCTGCTTCGATGATGATGCTGCTGATTGATAGCAACAAAAAAAGTGCTTTATGCGGTGAATGTGAGAACAGTTGAGACAAGGCTGCTCGATATCCACGTAGAAGTTAATTTTATTTTCTTTATTCGGTAAGCAAATAGAAAAAAGTGCGTGTCATTATTATAAGACATTCACATTTAAGACGTTACTTTTTATAGCATCGGCATACACACATTAACACTATGTCAAACGGTTGAATAACACCACGGTATGCAATGAAAACTTTGCTTACGGTGCAATATCTTCTATTATTTAATGTGTTTTCAGCTCACACGCGCCTTCTAACCTTCTTAACACATACACATGCACACACGTGCATAACAATACGCACACATCCAAGTAGGATGTAGACACGCATCACCGCATCATGGTTTTTCCTGGAAATTTCGTGGTAGATCCTTTCGTTGTTGTCGGATTCCGAGAATCACCAGCAGCCGTGACAACGGCAACGATGATAACGCTGGATGCTAACGGGGACCATCAGCTCAAGTGAACGATGCTGCTTGTTTACGATTGTTATCTTACGGAAGCACACTGGAAAAGCTTGCACGCACAGGGAAGCATGGGAACCGACATTTTTGTTTTCAAACGTTTTAAAAACAAACGACAACACATCAGTATAAACGCAAGCGCTCTTTTGCTTTTTGCAGCATCTCGATCGAAAATTGCGGAGGAATGGGGTCAGTTCTTCTACCGTCTCTGCGATTCTCACTCATTAACTCTATCTCTTTCTCCCTTTCAGGCGTTTACACACACTTGCACACGCGCACACCGCTATCGCCACATACTGCGCACTTGTAAAAAGCAAATGAACAAACACACAATAATAGTACGATTAAATCAATCTGGTGGGTAAGTGAAGAGAGAGAACAAAAAAACACTACCAAAAAGACAGCATTTTATGACAAAACCACCAACTACACGACGGACGTTTAAACTAGCCAAAAAAAGCAACCACGCAGATCAACGATTGAAACACATTGAACAATCATGCACCCCGAAAAAAGAGAACACACACACAGCACCCAGATTGGGAGAGAAATGATGATTTTCTGTGGTATCTTGAGTCTAAACAATTAACCAACCGTAGCAAAGCAGTCAGAGCTATTCACTGCTACTTACGCACCATATTCTGCACAGTTTTTCACCATATTACACACTTTTTTACATGAAATACGGAAGCGACGCTTTTCACTGACAGTCCAACCGCGTCCATCTTGGTTTTTGAGTAATCACAAAATATTCCGTCTCACGTCTTGGCATTATCCGTGCAACGAGTAGCCGACACGCACACACCGCACAATCAAGTGGCTGCAGCATGCAGCACTGCGAGAGTGGGTTGAATGGTGTGTGAGAGGACTGAACAAAACATTCTCAGCGAGTATCATAACAAATCACACACACTACTACCGGATTCGGCTACATCGTGTTTCCGATGAAACCAAAAAATTAAATATTTTCCCAATAACAAGCACAGCACAGTGGTCCGCATAGCCTATCATAAATTACGCACTAATCATTGAAGGTTGCTAAATTTGTTTCCAAATTAAAATTAGTAAAAGGTTCATGTATTCTTTTGTGACGCTAAAAACTCAAAATACAAATTATATATTTTAAATATGACTGGTTTGTAATGCCTATTTCATAGTAGGTGTTTTTATCCATTACCTTATGACATTATTATAATGTAATGTTTTTATTCATTATCTTGCGACGTATGCGGTAATGTAGTTTAAGAAATAGCCTAAATGTATGGAATAGCGCATAAATATGTTATGGTGAAGCAATCGGAGAAATATAGCGGAGTGTGGAGTATTACTTCAATACCTTATGAAATGGCGGGGGCCTGACCGTCGGAGCTCTAGCCGGCCGTCTGCTCCGTCTCCGTGTTAGATCCGCCACTGTTTTGGAAATAGACTGGAATGGACACAACAAGGACGGACAGCGTGTAACTTTTTCAGCACATCTCAAAAACTTGGCTCATTTTTATAGTAACTTAGTGAAATACCAGTCCGCATGATTAACTCACATGTATTTTTCTCAATTAAGAGTCAATTGCAATTCCTGCATAATAATGTTTCGAAATTTAGGCGAAATGAAATAATACAAAGCAACTGTATACCTTTGCCAAAGATAAATACATATAATTATACTTTTCAAGGCGTATCTTTTTTATTCTGCACCAAAATTAATTACGCTTTGCCAAATTTCCATTCCGCTCAAAAGTTATACATACATACACCGCTAACCTCTCGAATCCATTCGCGCGCAGATGAAACAAGTACATTTACACCCGGGAGGTCTGGTTTAGCACATCCGATAGCAAAGGAAACCATTCCGACTAGGAGATGATCAACCGCGAGCGGACAATCGGAATCACCTTGGCATGCGTCATGACCACCCGCACACAACATACGGTCAAACAATACGGAAATGTTGTTATTTCGACGGTAAGGTTTCTGGCAGTTATCCCGATGGACGAAGCACGAGAAGGTAGCACGCAGGATCAGGTTCGAGTGATAAACGTTGGATCAACAGGATCTAGTTCGAATGATACACCAACCGGAAACCATCGCCTTTGAACGTTCCACCGGAATTTCTTCGCCATGTTCTGGCATTTCAATCGACGCAATTGTTTGACTGTTTAGTGGAAGTGACTCCTCCAGCTCAACCAACGCAATCGGCTTCGTTCGTAGATGCATTCCAATCCGGATGGATCACATTGCACCTAGCATTGCGTATAATGACACCGTCTTCCTTCTACGTTAATCCGGCTCTTACGGACACCTGGGATGAAGCGACTCTTTCTAAGCAGTGACCTGCGGTTAGGATCCAGTTAGGTGAACTTACCGATTTACTCTCAGAGAAATTTGAAACGGTGCCTCAGAATTGTCGATCGGTAATTGTTATCACGGTTCGTAATATCGTGACATTCACGGACCCTAAAGCTAAGAACGAAGCTTGATTCCATATTCACCAATGCTAATTTTGTTATAATTACAAATTACAAATTAGAAAATTTGTTACAAATCCGTCTTTCATTACATCTTAAAATTACTTTTGGGCGTGGATACATTCACAGTCTTCATTAGTGGCGGGAAAATCTAGGGCATCACCTCAGGTGTTACGCATCGATTGTTTCCATCCAATCAACCTTCCTGTGTGACATTACAGGACATTGTCGAATGAACGTACATGTATCCTTTCGCAGGCTTATCCACTGTTAGCGCCTAGAGCCCAAGATATTGCGCCTTATTTTTTCGCATCGTTCGTAAGCGCCTTTTTCCCGCTCCTGTGTGTGCGAGCACGTATTTGTATGGGTGTGTCCAAAAAGGATGAAAACGCAAAATCGGTATGTGGATGTGTACGTGTGATGCAAAACCAGGGAAAACAGCCATCGTATGCTGCGGTAGGTTAGCTTTTAAAAAGATAGTGTGCCTTTATGTGTGAATTTTGTAACGCAATTCTTTAATATTAACTAATTCTTGGAACATACTTACGGCAAATGGCAATGGCAAAAGCAGCAGTATAATCACAATACCGATAAGACCAAAATGGCTTTCGGCTGTGGCAGGACATTAAGTGAAACGACAGATAGGTTAAGTAAACATTCAAAAACATGAACAACTTATTCCCAATTGCAGTAATGTAAGATGCTCTCGGGTTTCATTTGGATTTAGTAACATCGCCGGTAACGGCGTGGATCACTGCTCATTGTGGTAGTCAATTATCGGGCCAGCATGAATCGATTAGTACGCTGGTCTATTTATAGACAAATTGTCCTAGATATCGACTAGCGGAACCGCCTCATATGCGCCTGTTTTCACTACCAGGCGCCAAGGCCGGCAGGACAGCCCGGGTGACGAAGGACGCTGGGTAGAGCATGTAACAGTGCAAAGCAGACTGACCCAACTCTGTCCTAAATTTCTTCAAAGAACATGTGCACATACACACCTATACTCCAGAGTGCTGACACTTAGAAATAGAGCAACATTTTAGAGACGTAATAAATGAGCAAGCTAGCAGGATACGCTGAGTCACTCATGTGGTGCAAGTAGCAACGAACGAAAGAGACGTGCAAAGGGAACAAACGTAGTAAACCGAGCCCAACATACGCCGGCGCGTACCCAGTGGCTCTTGTTTGAGTGGTGATTGGGGTTGTACCCGTGTGTCTGGAATACCGTTTACAGATTGCAAAGGAAAGGCAATCGGAGCACGGGCCTACGGTTGTATGCATTCGGGTAGGTTACGCCTGACGAGAAAGCCACCGTAACCGTCCGTCCTCGATACATTGACATCCAATGCACCATTGTATGTCCTCACTTACATATATGGCTCCATGCATCCGTAAATGCTATTGCGCCGTTTGTTGAAAGGATGCTCTGTCCGGCAAACGTGGTGTTGTGTTGTTTTTGGTACAAGGAACGACATTTGGCGCAAATGGAAACCGAAGGGTTAAAGTATTGTAATGACAATCGGCATGCTCTACGTCATCGATTTTTCGAAACTGCGAAGATATTTTTAAAACATTACAGCTGCAAACTTGCATACGTCATTGCAATACGCCTACTAGCACATGAGAATGTTAACGCGTTTGCTTGCACCACCACCAAACCAAATACCAAACAATGAATGTTATGAAAACACATAATATTTTCGTAGATACTGCTCTATTTTAGAAAGTCTGATTGTCTGATTTTTCATTTCTTATTACTTGAATTTATTTTATCCACGTTTAAGATTCGTTCAGTATCAGTGGCAGGGCAATTTATTATTTGAATGAGGATAGAATTTAATAAATTTCCGGTTTGAATACAAAACAACTTTTTAAGAAATCCTTCTCGTTTCCTTATCGTTTCTTATCATATACATCAGTAACTGGTTTCTGAGACGCAAAAAGCATTACTAAAAAACCGTAAGTAATCCACTTATCATTATTGATTCGTTGTTTTGCAAATAGTGGAAATTTTAATGAGAAATAGTTAAGCAATTTCATTTACGTTTCATACGTACACATTAGGTGATTTTTTTCAGCTGTTTAATTTAAATGAAATTATTTAGAAACGTAAGTATTTAATTTCTCTTGCGGCAAAAAAATCAGAAAAATTAGGTCATTTCTTTAACATTTAAACAAATTGGTCGAAGTATTGATTATAGATCAGATACATTTCGTAACAAATTAATAAAGGAGAAGAAGGAGAATATGAGGAATTAGAAGCCGATTGATTTAACAGATTTTTAAAAATCAACTGTGTTACTTAACACAAATATTGTAAACATGGAAGTACGTCTGCATCTATTCGATATAAATTCACATAATTAATCTGTTGATAAACAACTGTTTTTCATTTCATTTATACTTTAAATGTTCTTTTATCCTTCAATGTAAATAAATTCTCTCTTTTGTAACCCTTTGGATCCTTTTGCGTTTGCTTAAACTATCGAGATACACGTGAAACATCTAACTATGATTAAGATCCATAAAAAAAATTAACATGATTAAGATCCAACATATAAAGGTGTCCATTTTTACCTTTGTCGTTGAGTTCCATATGAAAGGACCGCCGCTCATCCCATGGCCAGAATTTAAAGGAAGAATAGTTTGTCGTTTAATGTTTCTGCGGGCATTCGCTTCACCGATTGTCCAATAAGATAGGCTAGTTTATGTGCGTACTGTGAAAGTGAAAGTACATGAATTTAAAAAAGATAGGATTCTCATGGGTTTGTGGTACTTTAGCATGATGTGTGTGTGTGTGGGTTGGTGGTTGAATGGGTGGGAGGGTGTTTGTAAATTACCTGACAGCAGGCGGGAACCCGGATAGTTCCGGGCCAGTTGTAGTACATGTAGCACATTTTGTAGCTCAGTCGCTGCAGCACGTCGGGTGAAAACTGAGAATCGTCTCGCAGCACGATGTAGTGCGTTGGTGTTACAGTTCCCATTTGGACGGTTTGTGCCACAAGGTAGTAATCATATTTGTTTCGACGCGTTACCATGTGATCAAGCACGCTACCGGGCGGAGCATTTGCTAACCCGTCGGGCCCACCTCCAGCCAAGCTAAACAGGCGCGTTATAACACGCTTCTGCACCACGATAAAGGTGATCTTTGGGGCGTAATCTGGTGCGACCTTCTTGCAGGCTGCCTCCAGCTGTGGAATCTCGTACTGCTCGCAGACGTCCATCATTGAATCACTAACACCATCGCGAAAAATTATGATCTTTTGTGGGAGCGTACAGTTGCGGCGCCGGTAGGCTTGCAGCGTTTTCTCGAGTGATACGCACATCCCGTTCAACAGTTCTTCTTTACGTTCCTGAATCGTTGCCCGAGAGTACCAATGCGTGAAGGAAGAATCCAACGAGCCGACGAACGCGGATACAGAATTCGCTCGTTTCATACCCTCGTGGTAGCTGTCCATACCACAAATCATCGTTTCCTTCAATGGTATATTTACGCTCCAAAGCGTACCACCAAGTTTACAGTTCATCTGCAGCAAAATCTTTAGCACAATCGATCGATTGCGCTTATCATTAGCGAGTGTGCGTGCGTTTATGACTTGCGATGGGATCGGTACCTCAGTGCAGAGGATACGTTTGATCGCAGCATATCGATCGTCGCGTGACGTTGGACAGATTATAACCACAATCTGCGTTCCCGGACGAATACGTGTGCGTAGCGCCTGAACGTACAGTTGCGTTGTGTCCTGTGCTAGAATTTCGATCTGAGGCTGAACGATTTCCATTCCGAGCAGTTTGTTGATACGCTTCACACAATCCATGAACATCGTGGCGAACCGCTCATCACGCTGCGTATACAACAGCATCCACTGACGAATGTGGACAATTTCTAGCATTGGATTGTTGGTCACCTGATGCGTGAAGTCCACGCTGGGACCGGCACTGCCGACAGTTCCCCCGCCGGACGTGATATTTTCAACCTGTAGTTGGCGTCCCACCATTAGTTGGGGTGTGGTCTTCAATTCTAAACCCCAAGAGGCCAATAGATCCCGTGCTACCTCGTTTTTGTTAACGTTCTCGCAAAATTTTTGCATTGCCAGTACGCGCTGGCTAGGTGTGATGCGGGTATATGTGGCAATATCCCGCATTACCTACAATAACAAATAAAAAGTAAATCATTTCGTTTTGTTTTGCGCCTTCTCAAAAATATTCATTATCATAACCGTACCTTATAATCTTTGCGCATCTCATCGGTCAGCCCGGTTAGGTAGCAGAGCTCCGGTACTAAGCACAGCGCAATTTCCAGCGGTTTTTCACTGTTGCTAACTTTCCGTTCAGAGCGATTTAGCAACATTGGCTGCTGATGGTCTTGTATTTCAATTCCATACTGCTTTTTGTAGTATTCGACGTACGTGATATCGCGATCTCCATAACGGAACGTGCAGAGTGGGTTCAGATCAAACAAAACGTCATCGATCCGGTACGTTTTTTTATTGTAACGCGTTAGAACGACTGATCCGAGCAGTGACTTCAGCACATTGTCATGAAACTGGGCTTCTCGGCACTGTGCGATTGTTTTGATGTGAGTGTACACCGTCGTTTGCATTAAAACGCGATGCGTGACGTCGAGATTTAACATCAATCCTCCGTCATACTCATCCACCGCCGTTACGAAACCTGGCCAAATTTCAAGCTTGTGCTGTGGCACGATGCGTGCTTGCGAGGGATCGTAGTGCTTGCGTCCCATCTCGGACAGTTGCAGAATGTACATGATACGCCGAAATATTTTGTTATATAGCATCACGTTTTGATGCATGCGCTGTTGAACTCGAAATATCACTATCATCTTCACAGGCGTTTCATCCGTCGGAGCCTTAGCGGTAATTACCGTTTTCGACTCTGGCAGTTGCATTGGAAGCAGCAGCATATGACCGTCGAATGTGTACGCCTTGCCGAAGATATTACGATGACTGTCCACACATTGCTGGCGCGCCCGTTTCGAGTCTACGTACGGTTCAAAATCGACCGTGTAAACAAACACTCCTCGATTTTGTTCACATTTCAGCTCCATAAAGTTGCTCATCATCTGTACCTTTGTCCCACTCGTTCCGGTACGTCTCGCATACTCTTCCGGTTCTTTTGATTTCTCCAGTACGAACGTGGCCGCCTTCTTCGGAACCTGCAGGTGTGTTGATTGAAGGAACTTACCCAAATTTTCCTCCATTACAGCAGCATCAACCTCAGATGAACTACATGAAACTACTCCGGATTCGGAAGTTTTGCTTGGATCTGGTACAACAGACGACAACTTCTGTAAAAATCGTCCACGGCCTCCAATGGCCAAATTTGGCATGGTTGCAACTAGTGGTAAGCTTCCATCGGTGGTTTTCGATGGTTTTAGGAATGCGGCAAGTGCATGGGACCGTCCGCGCCCTAAACCTACTGCTGGTAACTGGGCAGCATTCTGTTCTTCTACAGACAACTGTTCCGTTCGGTATCCACTGTCAGGGTTTGCGGAATTATCATTCGATCCATCGACGGAACTGTTCGATGAGGCATCGATGATTGAACGCAAAAAGTTCATCCGCTTACTCATCTTGCTAGCTGTAAATGCAGTTTCGTACTGTTGAATAGAAGAAAATATAAACTGTATAGTTGTAATTTCCTTCACGTAAAGCGGCACATGCTCGAGGCGTACTGTAGAAAAAGGCACCGGTTTCTAGGAAATGAACGTGGTTTGTGTATTGCGATCGCACGAATTATAACGTTGACAGCTACCGATGACAACTCTGCCGTCTACATTGGAATATATTGAGCAATGTAAATATTCGCTTTCTAAACTAGATACTCAGACCTACTTTTCGGAAAGAAAATCGCCAATAATAAAAAATGCAACAAAAGGGCATTAAATAATTTCATCAACAGTTTTTGGCACTTAAAGAACGGAGTCGAAAATGGGTTTATATGATAATACCGTATGGAAGGATTTTTGGCTGAAATGGAAAGCGTATTCCTTACTCGCTCTACCTGGCTAAGAATGGAACGTGCCAGGGCAAGAAAGCCTGTTGATTTTGCTCGGAAAACACATACAATGAATCCGTTAATATAAACTGTCGCGTATTGTGGGGATTGATTGTATATCGATCGCCCGAGATTCCGCCTGTCGGAACTTTCGAAATAGGGTGACTGCTCCAGTTTTCTGCACCTTCGTGCTGCTGTTATGCAAAACATGAAAATACATGTTGTACCTACTTGATTCAATTAGTTTTTTTTATTCAAATATTAATTTCATATTGGATGCTAGTCAAAGGTTACTCTTCATTTTCCAATACGTTTCTGAATACAACAATAGACCTATTATATAAAATATTTGTGTTTGAAGACGATGTTATCTATTGCGGTTGAAAAAACTTTCGTAGTAGGTATCTTCCTGCATACCTACCTACTAAATTTTGTGATTCTAATGGGCTTTATGTGCAATATTCATAAAAACGTAGACATAGTTTTTTCTGTTTTAGGCAGGCTGTGTTCCTATTATCGACAGTGCAAATAAGGGACAATAAACGTTTTAAACGACTGAAAGGATTACACAATTAAAGTTTTAACACTTTTTCACTCTTATTTTGGTAGTTTAGATGCTTAAAAGCAGTTTAAAAAACCCATTATATGCTGCTCGAAACAGACAATCTTGCTGGCAGATTTTGACGTCTTTGTGCTGCGACTAGGAAACAACGCTGTCACTGCATACAAAATCACACAGCATTTTCATCTTTCGGCATGTACCCATTTTCGGTAGTAATAAATGAGACAAATAACTCGGGAAATGGCTTTATGGTTCAATAATGAACAATTACCATGGTGAATTGGTAGAGATTTGTCGGGTCTGGGGTTGCTCTATTTGTTGTTATGTGTGTCATCACTTAAATACGTTTGCAGCGCTTTTTAAAGAGGGACGCATGAATTGATGTACGATATTAAAATCGACACAGTTTCTTAACTGGCTAACGTAAATTTTTCTTACTTTTCCACCTATTATGTTCCACCAAGGTGATCGATATGACCTGTTTGTCCTAGAAACTTGCTATGCGAAATTTATAGATTGATCAGAAAATCGCTATACTGAAAAAAGGGAATCACCAAACAATGAAAGCGCTATTGAAATTGGAAAAAAATCATAATAATAATTGATTTAATCGTACTTGCATATGCCAATAAACGTATCTGTTATAATAGTTGTCATTAAATTAATAACACCTACCACATTACCACAAATTGTTTATCTGTGAATGTCAATATTCTCTTAATCGCATACGCTTACATTTCTTTTCCAAATGCTCTCTTATGTTAAGATTTCTTTTAAGCAAAAAGACTGAACTTAAAATTGAAGTTAGATAGCAATCAGCACTAGCTGAACGATGCACTGTACTTTGTTTACAAATGTTGCCCTGTAATTCATTGTACAGTCTTTCCTTGTAAACAGTGTGTATGTATTAAAAACCGATTTCCGGCCCGAAAATCTGGAAAAATGGGATAACTGTAGGGAAGAGCTTAACTATGTGCTGTAATTGTTAGCATCATTATTCCTTTTTGGAATAAGTTTCGTTCCAGAGTTGTTCTTTCCCTTAACAACGCGCGTTACGGCCGTTTGATGATAGATAGGGAAGCACATTTTTCTCATCTTCTGCAATATGTTTTTCCATGAGTCTAGCATTCCTTACATAGGATAGCTTTATGAATGTATCATGGATGGAGGAAATGAATTCTTAACCATGTGCAGCAAACAACCGCTCTAATGCGACTATACTATAACCATACAAATTTTACATAAAGTAATGCATTTACACGATTCCATGGATCGCTTCTGCCATTCCGTAGTACATAAAATGTTCACACTTTGTACACGTGTGTATCATTACCGTCGCACAAATAATTCTGTAATAGATCGGAACTACACGCTTAAGATTGTGAGAACCTTTCTACATTCCAATGATGACATCTCGAGGCTTTTCTTCCATTTCGATTACTTCCTCTTTATGGACCACCTGTTGTGTGACTACTTGCTGGGACGCTTGTTGTTGTTGCTGTTGATTCTGATGGAGTGGAGTAGTTTGACCTGTATCGTGATGTTTTTTTTTTACAAAATAATAATTTACATTTTGTTAGAAATGGACACAACCTTAAGAATATTGATCATTATTATGAAACGAACCATATTTTTCATGAATACCACGATGCCTCTTCAGCGCGAAACGATCGGCAAAAGAGGCCGAACAGATGTCACACTTGAAAGGTTTTAAACCGGAGTGTACCTGAGAAGAAGTGTTCAAGCAACATTGTTAGTCATGGTTGAAAGTTTATGCAAAAAGTAAATTCTACTCCATACCTTTTCGTGATTCTTAAGATGAGCTGCCTGACTGAATGCGGACTGACAGCGGTTACATTTGTACGGTTTTTCTCCGGTGTGTATACGGCGATGGTTCCAGAGTGTGGCATGACGTGCAAAACCTTTATCGCACACCTACATATAACATAAAACATTGATGTAACATATTAATTCACTAAAGCACTGATTGTACTTACCTCACATACGTAAGGCTTCTCTCCGCTATGAGTTCGCTCGTGATTCTTCAAATGCGGCGATTGTGAAAACTGCATTCCGCAGGTTCCACATCTAATATTACGAAAGATACAAAAAAATGCCGATAGTTGTTAAGGTTTAGTGAAAAAAGGTGTAACTGTTACAATACAAGATTCTCCATCTACACTTACTTGTACGGCTTTTCACCGGTATGGATGCGCATATGGTTCTTTAGATAAACAGCTTTTGCAAATGCTATACCGCATACATTACACTTATAATTTTTTTCACCCGTGTGCAACTTCTTGTGCGACCACAGACTGGAATAGCGCGAGAAACGTCCTCCACACGTATTACAGGTGAACGGCTTTTCAGGCCTAAAAAACAAACATGCAAAATGAAACGCAAAAATTCCAAAAATAATAGTGATCATAGACTAAATGGTTTGACTTGACCATTGACGTTTGTTACAAAGACGTTTGTTACAACGATCGAAAGGAATACCCACTGCTGATGTATTTGTGATGAGTGCATTAGCTTCTTTTGGGCAGCACCAACTATAATTACACCAGATCCGTTACATTTGTTACATTTCGTTACTGTGGCGGCATTACGTTTTTTAACCGGATGTGTGTTCGGTTGTGTTATAAGCGAATGCTCAGCCTTGATCGTGTTCATTTGTCCCGGCATCAGCGAATCCATAGACGAGTTGCTGTTAGATGCGTTCGGTATTTCGCCAATTTCGAATTTGATGTCACCGTCTGGTGCAACAAAGATTTGTGTCGCTAGAATAAATAATAATCGCTGAAATTGATCACAACGCAACATACACATAGGCTAACGCATGCAAACACTTACTTCTGGCCACCGGTTGTGCACCATCATTATTGATGCAGGTTTCGCAGCGTATCAGCTTCGGTCCCTTTCGTTTCGGATTGCTATGGATGGGTCCGTTGCAGGAGATGCACTTCTGCGATTTGTCCGCCTTGGTCGTATGCGTTGCAACCTGTTGCTGCTGTTGCGCTTGCTGTTGTTGTTGCTGCTGCTGGACCTGCTGCTGTTGCGCTTGCTGTTGCGCCTGTACCTGGGCCTGTGCCTGGGCTTGTTGTTGCTGAGCGTCCTGGGCATGTTGGAGCTGTTGTTGTGGTGCCGGATCAAGCGCTTCCGTGGCGACAATCTGAATCTGACCAAGGTTTTGACCCGTTTCGGAGATGAGATTTTGTGCCTGCACTAAATTCTGAGCTTGCGTTACTACCGTAATGGCATCCGATGTTGTTTCCCCATCCTGATTGTGGGTACGCTTGTGGTGGTTCAGCAACGTCAAATGGTTGAACATCAAACCGCACACATCGCACTTGAAACTGATGTTAGAAATGGTGTTCTGCGAATGGATGGAAAATAATGTTAAATTGTTCGTGCCTAGAAATTTGCCTAAAATGCATACCGTAATGGGTTTGTTGACAACTAGCTGTCTCCCATCGACAGTGATCCCGGTAACGCCATTCGGTATCGGCATCTGGTTGACCAGCGCACAGTTTGCATAACCAAACGGTTGTATGTATTGCACTGTCTTTGTTTCATCGGAAAGCTGCGCCAAATTCACGGTGCTCAGTGCCTGTTGAAGATAAAGCAAACCATGGGGCGCGTTAGGAAGATGATTCGTCTATTCAAGGTGTTGGATGAATTTAAACGCTATGCCAACCGTCAGTCACGGTTTACCTGTGACGTTGGCGTTAGCTTTTGTATCATATTCACATTGGCGTAAAACGTTGAAAACTCCGGTGCTTGCTGATTTGGCTTTTGACCCTCCAGTTTGTTGCCTTTATTGATATCGTTGGTGGTAGTTGTTTGATACTGTATGCCGATCGGTGTGCCCGTTGCCGATTGGATGTTGTTTGTAGTAAACATGACTTCTAGTGCAAACGCTGTTCTGGAGTACTTTCTACACTCGTCCGAATGATGTAGATAATTTCAGCATAATTTCTAACTGCACGATTATAACCTGCAAATATATCAGAAATAAACTCGTGTAAGGGCATGAGTAATGCGAACGGAGGTAATTTTGTTTTTACAAATCTATTCAATATTCTTCCACGTTCCATTCTCATAAGATTGTACTTGGATTAAATTTAGGTATCGCAGAAAGCGTTTAGTGTGGGATAAAAATTCTGCTATCATGTCGAACGTATTTGATGGGCGCAATGTTGATACAACAATTAACAGCATTAGTTTCATATGCGTGTAATATTATAACAGGCAAAATGTAGCTAACATCTTATTCACACTTGATATAGTTACTGTGTGGTGGACATCGAAGCGATAACAAATGAATATAGGAGCGCACATACTAGGTATATATTACCTTGAATCTTGTTTCGATGTTTTTGTGGTTTGATATAACTTTGTGCACCATTAAAGTACCGTCCATCGTTTTTTCATGTATGTAAAATGTTATGCATTATAAGATTTATTTTATGTGCAGCTGAAACTAAAAAAAAAAAAAAAACAAATTATAAATTAAAATATTTTCCTTCGATACAAACTAGACACACATTGAAGAAATGTGTCATAAAAGTGAATGTGAATTCATAAAATGTGTGAGTTTATTAATGTGAATACATAAAAGAAATGAATGTAGAAAAGCAAACAGGCAGCGAATGCATCTTTCCGTTATTCCAAGTGCACTCGCACTTTCTCAGAATATGTCCTGAAAAAATGAGATACATCGAAAAAAAACATAAATAAACCGCGAATGTGGCCATCGTATAAAAAAAACGAAATCGCATCAAACGCTGTGATATGATTGCGCGGTACATTGCTGTATGGTTGGTGTCGAACCTCCCGTTTACGATGGATGGGTGATGCACTTGAAACTGCATATTAATGCTTTTGATATGTTCGTTCTGCGGTGGGATAGAAAATTCACGTCATCCTAGACGTTCTATGCAACACTCCAAAATACCAGTTATCGCGTATGGCACGTGAAACAGATGACAATAAAGTGCAGGCACGATTGACTACTATATAAATATGTTAGTGGTAAAGATGCGCTTTCCAAAAACCGCACACAAATTCTTTCCTCTTTCTGGTTTCTCACGGTGAACGAACGCGCGCGTTCGGCCATTTGCTAACTCACTCTCGCGGCTTTGCACCATGTTTCGCTCGAGTGTGATGCTGCACACGCACACTATCGGAGCAGTCCAGTTTTTTCCTGCCTTCTCGTGCGCGTCAACCGTACACACGTGTATAAATGCGTCTCTCTCTCATATCATTTAACTACTCTGTCGCATCATCGTTTCGGAACAACGTAAAATCTGTGACGAAATATGACTCCTCCTTGGGAAGCACTGCTTTTGCATCAACATTGCTGCATTTTCCTCAGCACAAATGATTCAATTGTACCACGCGTGATTTTCAGGAATGTGTCACCTTGCGATCCGGTCGGTTATAAAGAATCGATTTTTCACTGTAAATTTTCCCCTACTAACCATCACCGTTCGTAGAGTACCCATTTCAATGGCTTGCCTGCCTGTGGCGGGGGACGTATAGGGCCGTGACGCGTACTATACCTTCCGACGGATCGGTGCCGCTAGGGACACTTACCGGTATTGCTGGGGTTTCTGGTTTTGTTGCGGCGTCCCAAAACAAATCACACAAAAACGCAATGTGTCTCCGTTCTAATTTTCATCCGTTTCACGATGAACACAGCGGCAAGATTCTTTCGTCTCACTTTAATATGGCGGCGCAGTTTACTCACGGGAAAAGAAGCAAGCACACACAACCAGCACACATGAAAGGGAAAAAGCGTATGTCTGCCGTGGTCGTTTTTCTCACTTTTCGACGGCGTTGGCTATGCTGCTTTGAACGGAACGACGAGAGCGAGAGCGCATGAAAGCAGCGCAGAGAGACAGAGAGCGAGAAAACTGACGGAGAGAAGAAAATGATAGCGTATGCGTATGTGGAACACACAGTATGAATACAGCCTTACGTGTAAAAGAAGGCATGCAACGAAAACCATATCATGTACAGGGTAGAAAATCTACGTTGAAGAACTGGCAAGCATTAGGCAAGAACGAGGTGTAAAATAGCCAGAAGGAGAAGGATAGCTGGTAGTGTTGGTGATACCTGCACTATATATTGCTCATTAAACGCTAGCGTGAGAATGAGCGAGAACAAATGAACGGTCGCGAGAGACAAAGGCAACAACGGGCGTGCTCTCCCATCTTTTTCGCTCGATTATGCCGAATGCTTTTCGCCCGATACAACAATGGCGACAAATTCAAGCGATTTTTTGACTACTTTTTTAAAATTATTATGATCTTCTTGGCTTAACGACCTCTGAGGTCATGCCGGCTATTCCTTGCTACGTGGGGACGGTCCGAATGGGATTTGATATTTAATGATTGTTATGAAACAATGTTGGTTTAATCTCACCACTCATTTAAAAAAGACCAGGTTGTGAAATGTGAAGCACTTTGACATTCAGCAAGAAATAAAACAGAACGAGTTTGTTTGACATGGGCAGGAGGTTTTCACAGTGTATAAATTGTCTCAACATCTGGATGCTGACTAATTAAAATGTAACGGCGGCTAAAGAGTAGAAAGAACCCACAAGTTTTTGTACCATACAAGTTGCACGTAAAACGGCAAAAGTGCGCTGGGAAACTGGCGGCGGCTAAAGAGTAGAAAGAGCCCACAAGTATTTATTCCATACAAGTTTCATGCAAAACTGCACTGGACAACATTTCGTTACAAATCATATTTTCAGAGAATAAGTAAGGTTTGCGGGATCAGCTAAGCTAGTATGTAATAATAAAACATCTTTAAGCATTAAACGAAGCGAGGTTATCGAAAAAATTCCTATTGATATCATGTTTTTAATTTTATAGATAAAAGTAACTTGAACTTAAGCTTAACTATGAACAAATATAGTAATATTTAAATTCTATATAAATATTTCTTAAATTAACATTAAATTAACATTCGTGTAAAATATTTTTTATAATGTTGATAGATTAGATTAGGTTTTTTAAATTATTATTTAAAAGGCTTATACGTAAACGTGTCAACCAATTTCTTGTTGCGAAAACATTAAGAGCAATGAATTATAGACGTGCTTGTAATCATCAGTATTAAGATAATCATAAAACCAACGTCTCTATCTGGATGTACATGCACTAACGAAATATTTATGAATACCTTTGCTTACTCTCCGAAAACGCGTAATTTTATTTGCCGCTCTGCTTCACTTCCTTTCTGCTTACCACATCGAACTGAACCAATAACCTGTAACAAGGTCGCGGTTGAGAGTACATTCGCACGAAAATGTCCTCACATCACGCATCCAAGTTTTCTCGGGATCCAAACTCGGCAGTTTTCTTTTTAAGTTATAAGCGTTTGAACCTCCACCCGGTGGTTCCATTGCGATGAAATCAAATCTCATTAATCAATTATTAATGAGTGTCCAGCAAAAACTACAAAAAAGAATCCGTTTAATACGTTCATGTGCCGAAACAAGTCGCGTTATGGATACCTTGCTAAAGCAAACGCTCCAAATGACTTTAGATGGTTAACGGACGAGAAGAAGGAAGTAAAATATCTACTTACAGGGTTTTTCTATTCAGTTTAGACTAGCCGCACACTTTTTCGTACTCGGCGCACTTGATTATTAGCAATTTGCATGTTTGTTTGCCTACCTGCGTTAAAAATCAAGTGCGCAGAGCAGGAAAAAGTGTGCGGCTAG